>NC_092045.1:32730707-32754343 GCF_003086295.3 Arachis hypogaea | reverse complement strand
AAAGATAATCTGAATTTTTAATTTTGAAAAAGATTTAAAAAGAAATTGAGTTTTGAAACAAATTTAAAAAGAATGGATTGGATTGGAAAGCCATTTGTTTTTTTGGATTAAGATATACTAAAATATTTGCAATATGGAATTTTAGAAATCAGGGTTTTTGGAAAACTAACTTGATATGATGGATGACAATTTGGAACATGTTGATGCAAGAAATCATGGATTGAAACATAAAAATTAGGAAAAATTAGGAAAAAACGAACTTGTTACCTCCTCCCACCATCCTGGCGTTAAACGCCCACATGATGCATGTTTTGGGCGTTTAACGCCCAATGTTGCTTTCCTGGGCGTTCAACGCCCAGCTGATGCTTCTTTCTGGCGTTGAACGCCAGGAAGTCCTTTGTCACTGGGCGTTTTTCTGAACGCCCAGGATGCTAGCAGACTGGCGTTAAACGCCCAGAAGGTGCTTCTTTCTGGCGTTTAACGCCCAGAAGATGCTCCTTTCTGGCGTTTAACGCCCAGATGGCTACCCTTACTGGCGTTAAACGCCCAGTGGGTGCTTCTTTTGGGCGTTCACGCCAAAGTATTTCTTACTGGTTTTTCACGCCAGTGAGCTTCCAATTTCCTGTAACTTGTGACTTCAACCAATTGCTATTTCACCTTTTGAAGATACTGTAGCATCTACTTGTAAAACTTCAATTATTAGAAAAACGAATAAAATTAAATTTTGTGATTGGCTGGGTTGCCTCCCAGCAAGCGCTTCTTTAATGTCATTAGCTGGACTATCACTGATCTTCAATTAAGTCTCAGTCTTGAGCATTCTTGCTCGAAATTACCTTCAAGATAGTGTTTAACTCTTTGTCCATTAACAATGAACTTTTTGTTAGAGTCATTATCCTGAAGTTCTATGTATCCATATGGTGATACGCTTGTGATTACATATGGACCTCTCCACCGGATTTTAATTTCCCGGGGAATAATTTGAGCCTTGAATTAAATAGCAGAACTTTCTGTCCTGGCTCAAAGACTCTGGATGACAATTTCTTATCATGCCATCTTTTTGCTTTCTCCTTGTAAATTTTTGCATTCTCGAAAGCATTGAGTCTAAATTCCTCTAGCTCATTTAACTGGAGCAATCGTTTTTCTCCAGCTAACTTGGCATCAAGGTTAGGAATCTGGTTGCCCAGTAGGCCTTGTGTTCCAGTTCCACTGGCAGTGCATGCCTTTCCATACACAAGCTGGTATGGAGAGGTCCCTATAGGGGTCTTGAATGCTGTTCTGTATGCCCACAGAGCATCATCCAAGCTTTTGCCCAATCCCTTCTGCGGTTAATTACAGTCCGTTCCAGGATTCTTTTAAGTTCTCTATTTGAGACTTCAGCTTGCCATTAGTTTGTGGGTGATATGGAGTAGCTACCCTGTGGTTGACTCCATAACGTACCAGAGCAGAGTAAAGCTGTTTATTGCAGAAATGAGTGCCCCCATCACTGATTAATACTCTAGGGATACCAAATCTGCTGAAAATATGTTTCTGGAGGAATTTTAACACTGTTTTAGTGTCATTAGTGTGTGTTGCAATAGCCTCCACCCATTTGGATACATAATCCACTGCCACCAGAATATAAGTGTTTGAGTATGATGGTGGGAAAGGTCCCATGAAGTCAATGCCCCATACATCAAACAACTCAATCTCCAAGATTCCTTGTTGAGGCATGGCATAACTGTGAGGTAGGTTGCCTGATCTTTGGCAGCTGTCACAATTAAGCACAAACGCTCGGGAATCTTTATAGAGAGTAGGCCAGTAGAAGCCACTTTGGAGGACTCTTGTGGCTGTTCGCTCACTTCCAAAATGTCCTCCATACTGTGATCCATGGCAATGCCAAAGATCTTCTGTGCTTCCTCTTTAGGCACACATCTACGGATTATTCCGTCTGCACATCTCTTGAAGAGATATGGTTCATCCCAAAGATAGTACTTTGCATCTGTGATTAATTTCTTTGATTGCACCCTACTGTACTCTTTGGGTATGAATCTCACTGCCTTGTAGTTTGCAATGTCTGCAAACCATGGCACTTCCTGGATGGCAAACAGTTGCTCATCCGGAAAGGTTTCAGAGATCTCAGTGAGAGGGAGGGACGCCCCTTCTACTGGTTCTATTCGGGACAGGTGATCTGCTACTTGATTCTCTGTCCCTTTTCTGTCTCTTATTTCTATATCAAACTCTTGCAGAAGCAACACCCATCTGATGAGTCTGGGTTTTGAATCCTGCTTTGTGAGTAGATATTTAAGAGCAGCATGATCAGTGTACACAATCACTTTTGATCCTACTAAATAGGATCTGAATTTGTCAATGGCGTAAACCACTGCAAGTAGCTCTTTTTCTGTGGTTGTGTAATTCTTCTGTGCATCATTTAGAACACGGCTGCATAGTAAATGACGTGCAGAAGCTTGTCATGCCTTTGTCCCAACACTGCACCAATGGCATGGTCACTGGCATCACACATCAGTTCAAATGGTAATGTCCAGTCTGGTGCAGAGATTATTGGTGCTGTAACCAATTTAGCTTTCAGAGTCTCAAATGCCTGCAGACACTCTTTATCAAAGATAAATGGCGTGTCAGCAGCTAGCAGGTTGCTCAGAGGTTTGGCGATTTTTGAAAAATCCTTTATAAACCTCCTATAGAATCCTGCATGCCCCAGAAAGCTTCTGATTGCCTTAACATTAGCAGGTGGTGGTAATTTTTCAATTACCTCTACCTTAGCTTGATCCACCTCTATTCCCTTGTTCGAAATTTTGTGCCCAAGGACAATTCCTTCAGTCACCATAAAGTGGCATTTTTCCCAGTTTAAAACCAGGTTAGTCTCTTGGCATCTTTTCAGAACAAGTGCTAAATGATTAAGGCAGGAGCTGAATGAGTCTCCAAATACTGAAAAGTCATCCATGAAGACTTCCAGGAATTTTTCCACCATATCAGAGAAAATTGAGAGCATGCACCTCTGAAAGGTTGCAGGTGCATTGCACAGGCCAAATGGCATCCTTCTGTATGCAAATACTCCAGATGGGCATGTGAATGCCGTTTTCTCCTGATCCTGGGGATCTACTGCAATTTGATTATAACCTGAATATCCATCCAGGAAGCAGTAGTATTCATGACCTGCTAGTCTTTCTAGCATCTGGTCTATGAATGGTAAAGGAAAATGATCCTTTCTGGTGGCTGTATTGAGCCTTCTATAATCAATGCACATACGCCACCCTGTAACTGTTCTTGTAGGAACCAGTTATTTTTTTCATTATGAATCACTGTCATGCCACCTTTCTTAGGGACAACTTGGACAGGGCTCACCCAGGGGCTGTCAGAAATAGGATAAATAATCCCAACCTCTAGTAATTTAGTGACCTCTTTCTGCACCACTTCTTTCATAGCTGGATTCAGCCGCCTTTGTGGTTGAACTATTGGCTTGGCGTCATCCTCCAGTAAGATCTTGTGCATGCATCTGGCTGGGCTAATGCCCTTAAGATCACTGATGAACCACCCAAGAGCTGTCTTGTGTGTCCTTAGCACTTGAATTAGTGCTTCCTCTTCCTGTGGCTCTAAGGTAGAGCTTATAATTACAGGAAAGGTATCACCTTCTCCCAAAAATGCATATTTCAGGGATGGTGGTAATGGTTTGAGTTCGGGTTTTGGAGGTTTCTCCTCTTCTTGAGGGATTTTCAGAGGTTCTATTATCTTCTCTGATTCCTCCAAATCAGGCTGAACATCTTTAAAGATGTCTTCTAGCTCTGATTCGAGACTCAGCCGTGTTGACCTCTCTTACCAGAGACTCAATAATATCAACACTCATGCAGTCATTTGGGGTGTCTGGATGTTGCATGGCTTTGACAACATTCAACTTAAACTCCTCCTCATTGACTCTCAAGGTTACTTCCCCTTTTTGGACATCAATGAGGGTTCGGCCAGTTGCTAGGAAAGGTCTTCCTAGAATGAGAGCTGCACTCTTGTGCTCCTCCATTTCCAGCACCACAAAGTCAGTAGGAAAGGCAAATGGCCCAACCTTGACAATCATGTCTTCAATCACGCCTGATGGGTATTTAATGGAACCATCAGCAAGTTGAAGACATATCCTGGTTGGTTTGATTTCTTCAGTCAAACCAAGCTTTCTGATAGTAGATGCAGGTATTAGATTGATACTTGCCCCAAGATCACATAAAGCTTGCTTGGTACAAGTACCCTCTAATGTGCATGGTATCATAAAGCTCCCAGGATCTTTAAGCTTCTCAGGTAAGCTTTTCAGAATGACTGCACTGCATTCTTCAGTGAGATAAACTTTTTCAGTCTCCCTCCAATCCTTCTTATGACTTAAGATCTCTTTCATGAACTTAGCATAAGAGGGTATTTGCTCAAGTGCTTCTGCAAACGGGATCTTTATTTCAAGAGTCCTGAGATAGTCTGCAAAGCGGGCAAATTGCTTATCCTGTTCTGCTTGGCGGAGTTTTTGAGGATAAGACATCTTGGCTTTGTATTCCTCAACCTTAGTTGCTGCAGGTTTATTACCTACAGAAGTGGGTTGGGGAGCCTTTTTAGAAGGGTTGTTATCAGCACTTGTATGTGACTGATCACCCACTGGCATTTGAATGCTAGGGGTGGAAGCTGGAGTGGCGTTAGACGCCACTTCCTTATTTGTTACTGGCGTTTGAACGCCAGAACCATGTTCTCTTTGGGCGTTCAACGCTGGATTCATGCTTGTTTCTGGCGTTGAACACCAGGGATGAGCATGGTCTGGGCGTTCAGCGCCAGCATCATTCCTCTCTGGGCTCTGATTGTCCTCAGAAGGATTTTGAGTAGACATCTGTTCATTTCTTGGCTTCCTGCTGCTTTGAAGTGAGGTATTTAATGTTTTCCCACTTCTTAATTGAACTGCTTGGCATTCTTCTGCTATTTGTTTTGACAGTTGCTTTTCTGTCTGCTTTAATTGCACTTCCATATTCTTGTTAGCCATTCTTGTTTCCTGTAATATTTCCTTGAATTCGGCTAGCTGCTGAGTTAGAAAGTCTAATTGCTGATTAAATTCATTAGCTTGGTCCACCGGACTGAGTTCAGCAGTTACTGTTTTAGCTTCTTCTTTCATGGAAGATTCACTGCTTAGGTACAGATGTTGATTTCTGGCAACTGTATCAATAAGCTCTTGGACTTCTTCAATTGTTTTTCTCATATGTATAGATCCACCAGCTGAGTGGTCTAGAGAAATCTGAGCTTTTTCTGTAAGCCCATAGTAGAAGATGTCTAATTGCACCCATTCTGAAAACATTTCAGAGGGGCATTTTCTTAGCATCTCTCTGTATCTCTCCCAGGCATCATAAAGAGATTCATTATCTTCTTGTTTGAAGCCTTGGATGCTTAGCCTTAGCTGTGTCATCCGTTTTGGAGGGAAATAATGATTCAGGAATTTTTATGACAGCTGTTTCCATGTTTTTATGCTGTTCTTAGGCTGGTTATTTAACCACCTCTTAGCTTGATCTCTTACAGCAAATGGAAATAGTAATAATCTGTAGACATCCTGATCTACTTCCTTATCATGAACTGTATCAGCAATTTGCAGAAATTGTGCCAGAAACTCTGTAGGTTCTTCGTGTGGAAGACCAGAATACTGGCAGTTTTGCTGCACCATGATAATGAGCTGAGGATTCAGCTCAAAGCTACTAACTCCAATGGAGGGTATACAGATACTACTCCCATATGAAGCAGTAGTGGGGTTAGCATATGACCCCAGAGTTCTCTTGGACTGTTCATTCCTGCTTGCTTCCATATTGGATTACAAGAGATAATTTATATGTTGATTTTATTTATTTTATAAAAGTGGAATAAATAAAAAAAATATATAAAAAGAAGTTAAAAATATTTTTTTGAAGATTTTTCGAAAAAATTTTGAAATTGAAATCTGAAATTTATATAAAAATTTCGAAAAAGTAGTTCAAAATTAGTTAGAAAATATAAAATTTTTTTTTTGAAATTTGAATTTTATGATGAAAGAGAAAAACACACAAAAGACACAAGACTTAAAATTTTTAGATCTAGTGCTCCTTATTTTCGAAAATTTTTGGAGGGAAAACACCAAGGAACACCAAACTTAAAAATTTTAAGATCAAGACACAAGAAAAACTCAAGAACACCTTGAAGATTCACAAGAACACCAAGAACAAAAGAAAGAACACCAAACTTAAAATTTTTAGAAAATCAAAATAAATTTTCGAAATTTATGAAGAGATAAACAAGAAAACACCAAACTTAAAGTTTGGCGCAAGATTCAATCCAAGAAAAATTATTTTTGAAAAAGGTTCCAAAGGGTATAACCAATTATCAAGAACAACTTGAAGATCAAGGAAGAACCAAGAACACTAACACGAGAATTTTAGAGAAAATATAAAATATGTAATTAACACCAAACTTAAAAGAAGACACTAAATTCACGAAAAATTAGCAATCAATTAAGAAAAATAATATTTTTGAAAAGAAATTTTTGAAAAGAAACTATCCTATCAAAATTTAATGACTCTATAACAACAAAAATAAATTATTCCTAATCTAAGAAATAAAATAAGCCTTCAATTGTTCAAACTCAATAATCCCCGGCAACGGCGCCAAAAACTTGGTGCACGAAGTTTTTGATTCGCACAACTAACCAGCAAGTGCACTGGGTCGTCCAAGTAGTACCTTACGTGAGTAAGGGTCGATCCCACGGAGATTATTGGTTTGAAGCAATCAATGTTTATTTTATTAATCTTAGTCAGGAGGCCAATAAAGTTATTTGGATTTAGTTGTAAGAAGTCAAAGTATTTAAAATTGTAAGTTAAAATAATAGAGAACAATAGCATTACTTGTTGTGCAGTAATGGGGAATATGTTGGAGTTTTGGAGATGCTTTGTCCTTTGAACTTCAACTCTTCCTTGAAATCCTTCAACACACGCAAGGCTCCTTCCATGGCAAGCTCTATGTAGGGTGTCACCGTTGTCAGTGGCTACTTCCCATCCTCTCAGTGAAAACGTTCCTATGCTCTGTCACAGCACGGCTAATCATCTGTCGGTTCTCAATCAGGTTGGAATAGAATCCATTGATTCTTTTGCGTCTGTCACTAACGCCCAGCCCTCAGGAGTTTGAAGCACGTCACAGTCATTCAATCCCGGAATCCTACTCGGAATACCACAGACAAGGTTTAGACTTTCCGGATTCTCATGAATGCCGCCATCGATCCGGCTTATACCACGAAGATTCTGATTAAGGAATCTAAGAGATATTCATTCAATCTGATGTAGAACGGAGGTGGTTGTCAGGCACACGTTCATGGATTGAGGAAGGTGATGAGTGTCACGGATCATCACCTTCTTCACAATTAAGCGCGAATAAACATCTTAGATAAGAACAAGCGTGTTTGAATGGAAAACAAAGGAATTGTATTAAATCATCGAGACGCTGCAGAGCTCCTCACCCCCAACAATGGAGTTTAGAGACTCATGCCGTCAAAAAGTATGTAATTCAGATCTGAAAATGTCATAAGGTACAAGATAAGTCTCTAAAAGTTGTTTAAATAGAAAACTAGTAACCTAGGTTTACAGAATATGAGTAAACTAAGATAATTGGTGCAGAAATCCACTTCTGGGGCCCACTTGGTGTGTGCTGGGGCTGAGACTAAAGCTATCCACGAGTAGAGGCCTTTCTTGGCGTTAAACTCCAGGTTATGACGTGTTTTGGGCGTTTAACTCCGGATCATGACGTTTTTCTGGCGTTTAACTCCAGACAGCAGCATGTACTTGGCGTTCAACGCCAAGTTACGTCGTCTATCCTCGCGCAAAGTATGGACTATTATATATTGCTGGAAAGCCCTGGATGTCTACTTTCCAACGCCGTTGAGAGCGCGCCAATTGGACTCCTGTAGCTCCAGAAAATCCATTTCGAGTGCAGGGAGGTCAGGATCCAACAACATCAGCAGTCCTTTTTCAGCCTAACTCAGATTTTTGCTCAGCTCCCTCAATTTCAGCCAGAAAATACCTGAAATCACAGAAAAACACACAAGCTCATAGTAAAGTCCAGAAATATGATTTTTGTCTAAAAACTAATATTATTCTACTAAAAACTAACTGAAACATGCTAAAATCTACATGAAATTACTCCCAAAAAGCGTATAAAATATCCGCTCATCAATCTTCTGATAGAAGTCCATGAAACTTGCAGTTCTGTTGCATTAGAGCAACTAGTTGAGGCTTCAGCTCAAAATTGTTTGCTCCAATGGCAGGAATTGAGATGCTTCTTCCATAAAAATTGGAAGTAGGTGTAGTATAATCACCAAGCATCCTCCTTGCGCCTCCACCATTGTTATTGGGTTCGGCCATGTCTCTCTCTTTTTCGAGATTCTCTATAAGGTTTTCTCTGGATTGTTGTGCTTTAGCTTCTCTTAGCTTTTTCTTCAGAGTCCTTTCAGGTTCAGGATCTGATTCAACAAGAATGTCCTTGTCCTTGCTCCTGCTCATATGAAAAAGAAAAGAACAGAAAAGGAAGAGGAATCCTCTATGTCATAGTATAAAGATTCCTTTATGTGAGTAGAAGAATAAAAGAATAAAAGAAGGAGGAGAAAAATTCGAACACAGATAGAGGGGAGAAGAGGGTCCGAATTTTTTTTAGATTAAGAGAAGTGTTAGTAAATAAATAAAATGAATAGAAAGAGATGAGAGGAAGAGAATTTCGAAAATTGTTATTGAAAAAATGGTTAGTGATTTTCGAAAATTAAGAAAGAAATAAAATTAAAAATTGAAACAATTAGTTAATTAAAAGAATTTTGAAAAAGAGTGTGGATGATTTTCGAAAATTAGAGAGAGGAAAGTAGTTAGGTGGTTTTGAAAAAGATAAGAAATAGTAAAACAAACAAAAAGTAAATTAGTTAGTTGAAAAAGATTTGAAAATCAATTTTGAAGAGATAAGGAGTTAGAAAAGATTTTTGAAATTGATTTTGAAAAAAAAAAGATATGATTGAAAATATATGATTGAAATTTATTTTGAAAAAGATTTTATTTTTAAAATTAAAATTGATTACTTAACTAACAAGACACCAAACTTAGAAAGTTTTCATGTTTAGACACTATGAATGTAAAAATGCATATGAAAAACAACAAAAAACACAAAACAAGAAAATATGAAGATCAAAAAAGAAGACTTATCAAGAACAACTTGAAGATCATGAAGAACACCATGCATGAATTTTTCGAAAAAAATGCATAAGTTTTTTAAAACATGCAATTGACACCAAACTTAAAAATTGACACTAGACTCAAACAAGAAACACAAAATATTTTTGGTTTTTATGATTTTATTAATTTTTTGGATTTTTTTTCAAAATTAATTTTGGAAAAATGAAAACAAATAAAAAAAAATTTTGAAAGATTTTTGAAAACTTTTTGAAGAGAAAATTACCTAATCTGAGCAACAAGATGAACCGTCAGTTGTCCAAACTCAAACAATCCCCGGCAACGGCGCCATAAACTCGGTGCATGTAAATTGTGATCATCAATAATGGCGCCAAATACTTGGTGCTCTCAAACATGAATCACACTTTGTCACAACTC
Organism: Arachis hypogaea; assembly: GCF_003086295.3. Lineage (NCBI taxonomy): Eukaryota > Viridiplantae > Streptophyta > Magnoliopsida > Fabales > Fabaceae > Arachis > Arachis hypogaea. Next base: position 32,744,738 of record NC_092045.1, on the reverse strand, counting down.
CGCACAAATAACCAGCAAGTGCACTGGGTTGTCCAAGTAATACCTTACGTGAGTAAGGGTCGATCCCACGGAGATTGTTGGTATGAAGTAAGCTATGGTCATCTTGTAAGTCTCAGTCAGGCAGATTATGATGGTTATAATAGTTTTCAAATATAAAACTAATTAATGCATAAAATAGAGATAGAGATGCTTATGTAATTCATTGGTGGGAATTTCAGATAAGTGCATGAAGACGCTGTGTTCCTTCTGAATCTCTGCATTCCTACTGCTTCATCCTGTCATTCTTACTCCTTTCCATGGCAAGCTGTATGTTGGGTTTTACTGTTGTCAATGGCTACCTCCTGTCCTCTCAGTGAAAATGGTCCAAATGCTCTGTCACAACACGGCTAATCATCTGTCGGTTCTCGATCATGTCGGAATAGAATCCAGTGATTCTTTTACGTCTGTCACTACGCCAAACACTCGCGAGTTTGAAGCTCGTCACAGTCATTCAATCCCTGAATCCTACTCGGAATACCACACACAAGGTTTAGACTTTTCGGATTCTCAAGAATGCTGCCAATGGATTCTAGCTTATACCATGAAGATCCTGGTTAAGGAATCCAAGAGATATTCACTCTAGCTTTTGCTTGTAGAACGGAAGTGGTTGTCAGGCACGCGTTCATAAGGACGGATCATCACATCCATCAGGTTGAAGTACGAGTAATATCTTAGAATAAGAATAAGCTTGAATTGAATAGAAGAATAATAGTAATTGCATTAATTCTCGAGGTACAGCAGAGCTCCACACCTTTAATCTATGGTGTGTAGAAACTCCACCGTTGAAAATACATAAGTGATGGTCCAGGCATGGCCGAATGGCCAGCCCCCAAAATATGATCAAGAGACCAAATGGTCAAAAACTCAGTCTAAAGATGTCTAATACAATAGTAAAATATACTATTTATACTAGACTAGTTACTAGGGTTTACAGAAATAAGTCTAAGTTCAGAAATCCACTTTCGGGACCCACTTTGGTGTGTGCTTGGGCTGAGCTTGAGCTTTACACGTGTAGAGGCTTCTTCTGTGGTTAAACGCCAAGTTGTAACGTGTTTTTGGCATTTAAATTTCGTTTGTGACGTGTTTCTGGCGTTTTACTCCAGAATGCAGCATGGAACTGACGTTGAACGCCAGTTTGCATCATTTAATCTCGAATAAAGTATGAACTATTATATATTACTGGAAATCTCTGGATGTCTACTTTCCAACGCAATTGAGATCGCACCATTTGAAGTTCTGTAGCTCCAGAAAATCTATTTCGAGTGCAGGAAGGTCAGAATCTAACAGCATCAGCAATCCTTTGTCAGCCTCCTATCAAATTTTTGCTCTGGTCCCTCAATTTCAGCCAGAAAATATCTAAAATTACAGAAAAATACACAAAATCATAGTAAAGTCCAGAAATATAAATTTTGAATAAAAACCAATAAAAACATCCCTAAAAGTAGCTAGATCCTACTAAAAACTACCTAAAAACAATGCCAAAAAGCGTATAAATTATCCGCTCATCAATGGCCTCCATCACCATTGTCACCTCATTCCTCTTCCTTTCTATATGGATTTAGCCTCCTTCTTTGTGACCACTGCGCTCGTCGTCACCCTCTTCTCCTTCTTCCATCGTGCTTTCTTCCTTCACCGTTGTGTTTTCTTCTTTTCTGTGATGTCGTCGGAGTAAGTCTTCCCCTTCTGGCGCCAACTTCTTCCCCTACCAATACTTGTAGCTTTGTCTCTCATATTCTCTTCTTATAAGAAAAAATTTATTGACATCTCATTTTTTAAATTTTTGTACGACAAATGGGAACAAATTAAGATATATAAGAGGCTAAAAGCACAGCTAGAACAATATAGATTTAAATTTGAATTTGATTCAAATTCCCACTCCATTGCTTTATGCTGGGATGCAGTACTTTTGTGATTCATTGTGTTTTGTAACACTTGTCATGCAATTAGGATAAACACTTATCAAACATAGGATTTACCACTTGTTGATCGAAGATCATCTACTACATTCTTATTATATATTAATAGATATTTTAGTCTCACATATCATATATTGGATAGGCTAAAGAGCGCGCTAAGCCTTGTAGTTTCATTTTTTTCAGGAACAGTCTTTGTAGCAGTTTCATTTAATTCATGGTATTTTAACATTTTAACCAATAGGAATAATTGTAAGGTGGACATTTCCATAATAGCATCTTCATATAAAGATAATATTATAAACTATTAGATGATTTAATATATTTGATTAATCATCTAAAAATTTATAACATCATTTTCATATGAAAATGTCATCATGTGAGTATTTTTCTAATTGGAATTGGTCTATATCCGTTTTACTTTATTTTTTTGTGTGAAAATATGTGCTAGGATCACCAACGGACGATTGAGAAACTTTTATACTATATGATTAAATACTAGTTACGTAGATAGTATAGCTTAAAGTATATAATAAGATTTTTCATTGAAAAAGTTTTTATAAAAATATATGAAATTTAAATTTTTAATATATATATTAACTATTTATGAAGATAATTTTTTTTGCTGATAATAATCTTAACAATCTTAATATGGTATTTTCAAAACTATTTTTTTTTATAAGAAAAAAACTTTTAACATCTAAAGAGGACTAAAAATGTTATTCCTATACTAAAGTTAGTTACTAAAATCTAGTTACTAATATATTTATATAGATATGCATGTGTGGTTTAATTTATTTTCAATTTGTATTTATATTTTAACATATATTTTATATTAGTAGCTAATTCTAGTGACTGATTTTAGGCTTGGTTTGATAAAGCTTTTCGAAGAGATACTTGAACTTTTTAAAAGTTCAAGCTCCTCATTTAGTGTTTGGTAAACAAAAAAGATTATGTGCTTGTGTTTGCAGCTTTAAAAGATCGGAGTACTTTTGAAAGCATCTAAGATAGAACTTTTTAAAATTGGCTTGTACTTTTCAAAATTTAAAATTCTAATATAACCTCATATTTTAACTAATTTTCAAATTTAATGCTTGTATTTATGTCTATTATAGTATTTTTAAATTTTAAAAGCTATTTTACCAAATGTAATTATTATTGCTTGTGTTTATTAAAAGTAATTTTTAATTTGATTTACCAAACATAAATGTTACAACTTTTAAAAAGCCATCTTTTAAAGGTTTTTAAAAGTTAGTTTTTATAAACTACTTTTGAAAAGTAAAAGATTTACCAAACTAATTCTTAGTATACACATACCATAATCGAAAAAGGACTATATTTTAAAATTAGTTACCATTTATGTTACTTGAAAGATTTTGACACTGACAAAAAGAATCCTAAAAGATGTAAAAGACAAAATAATTCCCAAAAAATTTTAAATTTCACAAAAACACCCAAGGTAAAAGCATGACATCACAGTTAACAAAAAATGCTGACCTGACGACCAAAAGTGCGGAGAGAGAGAACTCAAAATTCTAATTTTCCCAAATAAAATCTTTTACTTTTTATATCATCATCACCATTATCATCCTTACCCTTTTTCTTACACTTTCACCATCACCACTCACCAGCGGTACCACTACCACCGCTATAACAACAAGCACCTTCAACACCACACCATAGATGAACAACAGAATATGGAGCAAGCTTTCTCATCGCATCCTCGCCTTCATCTCTTCCCCTGCGTTCTTACGAGGTGGTATGCCCTTCTCTTCAACAACTCTTTTCTTGAATTGTACCTTCAAGTCTCACTTAAACATCACTGGTTCATCTTCTTCAACCACAAAAGCTGCTGGTTCATCTTCTTTAACAACAAAACCCGCAAAAGCTACAGCTAAAAAAATAACATCAACAACAACAACAACAGCGGCGCTACTACCACTTCCACCAACCATAACAACAATGGTTCACCAATCTCATGGAAGACCTTTTCTTGGAGGAGCAAGCAATATCGATTTCATGGAGCAAGACCGTCTTACAAAGGTACAAAAAAAGTTTTGGATTGAAAGAAAATGAGAAAAGCCATTGAAGCTCTCATGGTTGATGATGAATGAACGGTTATGAAATGAATTTTAGATCGGAAGTAAAGGAAGAAACCACCATTGAAGCTTTCTGCCGTCATCATTGAAGTTCTTTCGATTGACAGAGCAATGTTTTTCGTTCACTGTGACATCATGCTTTTATATTTGGGTGTTTTTGTCAAATTTTAAAATCTTTCGAGAGTTATTTTGTCTTTTATGTCTTTCAAGATCTTTTTGTCAGCGTCAAAATTTTTTGAGTATTATTTTAGTAGTTTACCCATTTATACATACATACATACATACATACATACATACATACATACATACATATAGTAAGCCTTCGAAATTTTGTTTAGAAATTAAAAAGATAATTAGAAAATTGAGTTAGGACTTCTAATTATTTTTATAGAACCATAATGCTGTAATGATGTGAAATACCCACACATATATCCATTTTCTATTATATATTACTAATTTTTTAATTAAAATATATCATTGATGGAGTACAGAAAGTGGTGAATTAAAAATTATTAATTAATTACGTTGCTAGTATAGTTCTTAACTCACCGAAAATCTGCCTATCAATTTAGAAATATGTCACAGAGAATTTAAATTAAAAATTACTGGGAGTTTGAGTCCCAGGTCGTCTCCCAACGAGTTGCAGGAAAGTGTGCTATTTTATTAATTAGATGTTTCCAAAAAGTTGAGTTAAGTAGATGGAAAATTAAATTGAGGAAATTTGAATAATATAAATAAAAGCCTTGACTTGGAGTTGATTAGTTGGAATCTCTATTATTGATGGAGTGATTTTAGGATTAATTTATAATTAATGGTTGTTCTGTTTAGTTATCCTTTACTAGGTAAAGGAAAGTCAAACAAGTTGGAATGATAGATATGTTCACGATTTGCAACCCACTTAATTCAAAGGGATTGGTGTTAATGACAAGATAGCAATCCAACAGTTAACCCAATTACAAATTCTCTTTCAATCCTTCCAACTCAAAAGTTCCTTTCAATCAACTCCCCATCAAGTGAGGGGAACTACTCGCTCATTGTAAATAATAAATCCATAACATATGAAAGGGAATTAAAAGAAGACATGATTATTGGAAGGTAGAATGGATTAAAATGAAAGAAATAATTCTTGTATTAAATAATCATAAAAGTATTCAAATGACAAAATTGAACAAAGCAAAGAACATGGAAGAAATAAACCAAGTTAAGAGAACGAACTAGAATGACGAAGTCTTGATGAGGAAATAACTCTTCTCAATGTTCCAATGCTAAGACCAATTGAAAATTAAATTCTAAAACCTAAAGAGAAAAACCTAGAGGAGGAGTGAAAACTAGATCTAAAACTGAAAACTGTGTAGAATGAATGTTTTGTTCTGTTTCTGCATGTTCTCTGGCTCTAGTCTGCTGTTCCGAGCCAAAAACTGGGTCAAAATCAGGTCCAAAATCGCCCCCAGCGAATTCTGCAGATTATGCAGATCGCACATGTCACGCGATCGCGTCACTCATGCGGACGCGTCACTCGCGCTTTTCCATGCCACGCGTCCGCGTCGTTCACGCTACCACGTTGCTTGAGCTTTTCCAATCCGCGCGGCCGCGTGAGCCATGCGGCCGCGTCACTGCGATTTGCTCCCCTTCGCGCGGTCGTGTGAGCCATGCGACCGCGTCACTTCTCGCTGGTTATCTCCTCAAATTCTTGTGTTCCTTCCATTTTTGCCAACTTCTTTTCCAATCTCCCATTCATTCATGCCCTGTAAAGCCTGAAACACTCAACACACAGATCACGGCATCGAATGGAATAAAGGAGAATTAAAAATACATAATTAAAGTCTCTAAGAAGCAGTTTTCAACCATGTAATAAATTCAGGAAGGAAATCTAAATGCATGCTAATTTAATGAATAAGTGGGTAAGGATCATGATAAAACCACACAATTAAACACAATATAAACCATAAAATAGTGGTTTATCAACCTCCCCACACTTAAATATTGGCATGTCCTCATGCTTAATTGAAGGAGATAAAGTAGACAAGTATGAACATGTAGAAACTCATGAAATGCAATGCAATCTTATATATGTAAATAAATGCAACTATATGATTCTTACCCACTTGATCAAAAGTAAATAAGCTTTTCGAAACAATTACAAATCAAATTCCACTAATTCTACCCTTATACAATAAAACAGATAAAAATGCAAGAGGATAGCCTATGAAAGCAGGGAACATGAAAATTCAAGCATTGAACCCTCACTGATAATGTATGTACGCTCTAATCTCTAGTGTATAAGGTAATCACTCTAGCCTTCTCTAATCATGCTTTCTAACTTTTGTTTTTCTCCTAACCAATCAACAACAGTTAATATACCAATACAAACATCATGAGGTCTTTTTAAGGTTGTAATGGGGCCAAGGTATAGGTAGGGGTATACATATGGTTAAGTGAGCTGATAAATTGAATCTTTAATTAACCTAAGCTTCAACCCAACCTATATATTTTTAATGTAATCTTAAAGTTCATACCTAGCTACCCAGAATTTCCTTTTTTCAATCCATACTCATGTACCACTTTGTATTTTGATTCTATCATACGTGCATTGATCTTTGAATTCTGAATTCAACATTGGGGTAATTTTGTCCCCTTATTTATTTATTTACTTATTTATATTTTTTTTACACATTAAAATAAATATAGCTTATCAATGCACATAGATTTTTTTTTATTCTTATAGTTTCACATGAGTAGGTATCCAAATTCCCGTTAAATTTTCATGACACATTCCCTTAACAACTTTTGTTCCCACAATTTTCCATACCTAACTAGCACACACAATTCTATCTTAAGCTAACCAAAGATTCAATTTGGGATATACAATTGTTTTTCAGCTTAAGGTTATTAATGTGGTAAAATATAGAACAAATGGGATTTAAAGGCTCAAAGTGGTTAACAAAGGTAATTAAAAAGGGTAGGCTTAATTTGGATAAGTGAGTTTAAACAAATAATGGCCTCAATCATGTGAAAGCATGTAAATATAATAAATATTGGACATATAAGATAAAACAAAATATAGATTACAATCATAGAGAAGTAAACACACAATAATGAAATAATTATGGTTAAATAACATAACCATACATAAAGGCTCAAATCTTTCACAGGTTGTGTGTTCTTTAGCTCAAACATCATGTTCCAAATACAACTCAAGCAATTTTATCATAAAAATTTTGAAAAATTAGTGAAATTTTATTCCAAAGATAGAGTCTTAGAAGAAACTTATTGTCTTTTCAATCAAGTAGAACATGCATGCAACTATCCTAACCTATGCAAATTATTCTATTCTATAAAAGAAAGAAAATCTAACTAAAATATCCTAATTATTGGTGCTAGAGAAGAGAAATTACCTCCGAAAGTTAGGTACTGATCGACCTTCCCACACTTAAGGCTTTGCACCGTCCTCGGTGCCATCTGTCAGGAACAGGGGTGGGCTGGAAGCAGTATCTCCATAATCGGGACCGTCATGGCTCCCTGTGCTGGTAAAAGAAGTGGATTCCGGGGTGTTCGAGTCTTTGCAATCTCCTCTAAGTAGCTCCCTGAGGTTTTTAAATCTTCGGTTGTTGCGGCGCTCTCTCAACTTAGCTTTGTGTTCTTGCCGATCCAACCTTTTGATTATCTGCTGGAGCAATTCATCAGTTGTAGGTGCTTGTGGGGTTGAAGAAGGATTATCTTCAACTGGAGCAGTAGGAAGACTTGTAGTGGCTACTGGATGTCTGAGGTATTTCCCGTTAGGGACATACTGATCATCCCATGGAAGCACGGCTTTGGTGTCCCCAGCTCTGCAGGAGACTCCGACTACTGAGATAAGATCTGAGACCAAGGCGGGAAAAGCTAAATTGCCCGCAATTTGTACGTGTCCCATAGCATTCCGGATATGGGATGAGAGATTCAGAGGTTGGTCTGTAAGGATGCACCATAGTAGAACGGCCATGTCCGCGGTGAAGGAGGACTCGTGAGTGCTCGGAAAGACGTAATGGGACATGATCTATGCCCATACGCGAGCCTCCAAAGTAAGTGCCGAAGCCAAGATTCCCTTAGGGCGGGTACGGTGGTATCCGTAGATCCAATGGCTGCCAGGTAATGCGATAACTCCGAGAACGGAGTCCCAGTCAAATTGGTACCTCTGGCGCTTAAGTGCGGCTTCTTGGAAGGCGTCCATTCCTTCTGGAATAGGGGGAAGACTTAGAGCTTGCTGAATGGCCTCTTCTGTAATGGGGACTTGCTTCTGCCGGACATAAACAGACTGCAGGGTTTGCATGTAGAAGTTAGAGTAGAACTCAACTACCCAAGAAAGATTGACCTGTCTCGGCTTTCTTTGTAGAAAACCCCATTGTCTTCGTTCAATTTGCGGCTCAACAAAGGTAGCAATATTGGACGGGAGGATAAGAAGGTATTCATTGTTATAGTTCCTTTCCGCCAAGATAGGGAACATTTGCTCACAGTAGCGATTGGGAAATTGCGCAGTGTCCTTTGCTGGAAAGGCTTTCTCCTTTTCATCAACCTTTATTATCCTCTTAACTCTCTTTGTTGAGGGCTTGACTGCGGTTGAAGGGGGCTCTGCCACTAATGCTCTTTTAGTTCCTCTTCTTGCTAGGGGTTTAGGAGTTGCTTTCTCCTTTCCTTTCTTGGTGGCCATCCTGAAAAAGGGAGGGGAAAGTAAATTAAGTTCAAATATATATATATATATATAGCGAGGAAGAGAACGGAAGAGTGGTGATGGATGCACATTAAGATGTAATTGACATTAACACATGCTCTTGAGTACATATGAAAAGCCATCAATGAAAAATAGTGAGTGCATCGAAACATAAGTGGATGCAAGGTGTTTATTAGCATGCCGGAAAAGGGCATGAGTAGCATAGACCAAGCATCAGTTGTAACAAGCCAAAATGTTTGTATTGACAATTAAATTCAATTAAAACAATAGTAAAGAGAATTTGTGAAAAGCAAGCATTGAATGGTAGAGTAAAGTAATGTAGAAAAGTGCATAATGCTATATGGGCTTTTTCACAAACACACGGCATGCATGGTAAATAAGATATAGAAAGTATGAAGGTGAACATACAAGCAATCCTTAAAAAGAATAATAATAATTATCAAACAATTTGAAACAATCCACAAGAATATATGAGGAATAATGACTCAAATAAATTTCTAACACCATGTAAAAAGGAAAAGAAGAAAAAAAGAAAATAAGAATAATGAAAAGAAGAAGAAAAGAAAAGAAAATAACATATAAAATAACAATAATGATAGAAAAGAAAAGAAGGAGGAAGAAAATAGAACCTTGGTAATGGAGGTGGGAGAGAGAAAGGGATAGGTGAGATAGAAGGAAGAAGGGAGAAAGAAGAAATAAGGAGGGAAAAGAAAAATTCGGATTTGGAGGAGAGAAAGATAAGATATGTGGCAATTTTAGGTTGAGCTGTGCGGCGCTGCGATGCGGCCGCGTGGCACACGCATTCGCGTGGATGCGCTTTAAGTATGGTCACACGATCGCGTCGCGTGACCCATGTTATGCTTCTGGCGCGAGTGCAGCCTCGCGCCAGCACAACTCTCTGTTCAATTTAATTTATTTGCCAAAATAGGGTGACGCGATCGCGTGGGTCACGCGATCGCGTGAGTGTGCTTCAGAAAATGAAGGACGCGGCCGCGTTGGCGACGCGGCCACGTTGGCGACGCGGTCGCGTGATAAGGATTGTGCTTCTAGCACCAATCCAGCACCACTCTCGTACAATATTTCATTGTGCACCCTTTTACGTCGAAAACTCAGGGCACGCGGTCGCGTGGGGCATGCGGTCGCGTGGGAGGCCATGATTCCCATGCGACGCGAACGCGTCAAGGACGCGGTCGCGTGGGTCGATTTGTGCCAGTGGCACGCCTCCAGCCACGCTCCAGCGTGACTCTCCGTTCACTTTTATTTTTCTTTACTCTCCAAGCGACGCGGATGCGTCGCTGATGCGATCGCATCGCGTAGCGAAAAATTTTTTTTTAATGAAAAATAAAAACATGTAAATGCAAATGCACGAAAGTACTAATAAAGAGAAGAGTTATTGAATAGGAAAAACTAAAAATAAAGAAAAGAACGATCATACCATGGTGGGTTGTCTCCCACCTAGCACTTTGCTTTAACATCCGTAAGTTGGACGCACCACTAGCTCAATCTTCTGCTATGTGGGGATCTTCCAAGAGGAAGATCTCAAGCTCCTTGTTTCTCTGCATCTTCTCGCCATGGTATAGCTTCAGGCGTTGTCCATTAACCTTAATAAGTTCAGAGCTGAAGGATGGCTTAGGTGATAAACTCCGTACGGTTCGGCCTTCTCTACTCTGTATGGACCTTTCCATCTTGATCTCAACTTACCTGGCATGAGCCTTAGTCGAGATTTGTAAAGGAGGACTAAATCCCCAGGTTGAACTCTTTCTTCTTGATGTTTTGATCATGTACAGCCTTCATCTTTTTCTTGTATATTCTGAGTTCTCATAAGCTTCTAGGCGAAGGCTCTCCAGTTCTTGCAATTGCAACTTCCTTTCAGCTCCGGCTTTCTCAATTCTCATGTTGCACTCCTTAACTGCCCAAAAGGCTCTGTGTTCTACTTCAACTGGGTGATGACAAGCTTTTCCATAAACCAAGCGGAAAGGACTCATCCCAATAGGTGTCTTGTAAGCTGTTCTATATGCCCAAAGTGCATATTGTAGCCTGGTGCTCCAGTCTTTTCTATGTGGCTTTACTATCTTTTGCAAGATACGCTTAATTTCTCTATTTGACACCTCGGCTTGCCCATTAGTTTGGGGATGGTAAGCTGTTGCAACTTTATGAATTATCCCATGCTTCTTCATTAATCCTGTTAGTCTCTTGTTACAAAAATGGGGTGCCTTGATCGCTCACGATTGCTCGTGGTGATCCAAAGCGACATATAATATGGTTTCTCACAAAGGAAACAATAGTGTTAGCATCATCAGTACGGGTAGGAATTGCTTCCACCCATTTGGAAATATAATCCACAGCTAACAATATATAAAAATATCCATTAGAATTTGGAAATGGACCCATGAAAGTCAATGCCCCCAAACATAAAAAATTTACAGAAAAGCATAATTGTTGAGGCATTCATCCCTCCCTGGATATTTACCAATTTCTGGCATGGGAGACAGGATTTACAAAACTCAACAGCGTCTCTAAAAAGAGTAGGCCACCAGAATCCACAGTCTAAGATTTTTCTAGCCGTTCTTTGAGGGCCAAAATGTCCTCCACTCTCGGATGAGTGACAGCCTCTAAAATGGACTGGAATTCTGATTCAGGCACACAACGTCTAATTACTTGGTCAGCGCCACATCTCCATAAATATGGGTCATCCCATATATAATATTTAGACTCGCTTTTCAGCTTGTCTCTTTGATGCTTAGAAAAATTTGGAGGAAATGTGCGGCTAACTAAATAATTAGCAACAGGTGCATACCAATGGACTACCTCAGATACTGCTTGCAGGTTATCAAAAGGAAATTATCATCTATAGGAGTAGAATCATCCTTAATATGCTCAAGTGACTCAGTGTCTGCTACTAAATTCTAATTACCACTCCTATCCTTTATTTCTAAATCAAATTCTTAACAGCAGTATCCAACGTATAGTTTGTTTGACTCCTTTTTAGCTAATAGATACTTTAAAGCTGCATGGTCCGAATACACTACTACTCTAGTCAGTAAATAAGCCGAAATTTACCAGACAAAAACATAGGAAGAAGCTCTTTCTCAGTAGAGTATAATGGACTGGGAGTGTTAACGTCTAGATGCATAAGCAATAAAAAAAGGATCTACCTTCACGCTGAGCTAGCGCTGTCCTATTGCATGGTTGGAACATCGCACATGTTCAACGGCTGGCTCCAGTCTGGTCTCTCACAATTGGAGCTTGAGTCAGGAGCAGTCTTCAGCTTATCAAACGCTTGTTTGCAATCGTCACTTGAACTCGAACTCAATATCCTTCTGCAGTAATCTGGATAAGGGAAGTGCTTACCTTACTAAAGTCCTTAATAAATCTCCTGTAAAAACCTGCATGCCAAGGAACGAACAGACTTCCCTCACAGAAGAGGGGTAAGGTAACTAGAAAATAAACATCACCTTTGCTGGGGTCTACAGAAATGCCATTATTAGATACCACATGTCCTAATACAATCCCTTGTTTGACCATAAAATGACATTTTTCAAAATTTAATACCAAGGTTTGTATTAACACATCTATCTAATACTCTAGATAATCCATCGAAGCAAAGGCTAAAAGAATCACTATAAACGCTAAAATCGTCCATAAAAACTTCCATACAATCCTCAATAAGGTCAGAGAAAAGACTCATCATGCACCTTTGGGAAAGTAGCTGGTGCATTGCACAAGCTAAAGGGCATTCTCTTGTAAACATAAGTCCCAAAAGGACATGTAAAAGTGGTCTTTTCCTGATCCTCAGGAGCTATATGAATCTGGAAATAACCTGTGTAACCATCTAAAAAAACAATAATGTGATTTACCTGACAAGCGATCCAACATTTGATCAACGAATGGAAGTGGGTAGTGATCCTTACGGGTAGCTTGGTTGAGACGCCTGTAATCAATGCAAACTCTCCAAGCATTCTGACTCTAGTTGCTATGAGCTCTCCATGCTCATTCTTCACTGTAGTGACTCCAGACTTCTTGGGCACCACTTGTACTGGGCTTACCCATTCACTGTCTGAAATGGGATATATGATACCTGCTTCCAATAGTCTGGTCATTTCCTTTTGACAACTTCCAAGATGGTGGGGATTCAATCTTCTTTGGGGTTGGACGGACAGGTCTTGCTCCCTCTTCTAAAAATATTCTGTGCTCACATACTTGAGGGTTGATGGCCTACTATGTCTCTGCCCAAACTCCACCCAATTGCCTTCTTATGCTTCCTCAGCACTATCAAGTAACTGCTCTTCTTGTTGAAAAGTAAGTTCCCTTGCAATGATAACTGGAAAACTTCTGCTCATCTTCAAGAATAAGGCGTATTTGAGATGTGGATGGAGGGGTTTCAATTCTAACTTTCGATCATGGGCAGGCTCTGGATTATCTGGAGCTTGTGAAAATGATGAAGTGCCCTCATTGTCAGGTTAAGAGGGTCCCCACACTTGGACCTTGTCCAGTGTGCCTCTCTTCTAACTCTTCCTTGTGAACTTCAGCTATACTTTCATCTATGACATCTCACACTGGAAGATAGAATGATCTTCTGGAGGTTGTTAATTGACTCCATTCAGATTGAAGATTACTATGCGGCCATCTATTTCAAAGGAGTATGTTCCTGAAAAAGCATCTAATTTGAATTTTGATGTCTTCAGGAAATGGTCTTCCAAGTAGGATTGATGATGGCTTATCTGAATCATTATGGGGGCATCTCCAAGATATAAAAATCAGTGGGAAATGTAAGCCCTTTAATATTCACCAAAACATCTTCAGCAACTCCATCCACATGTAATAATGCTTTTATCTGCTAACACAAAACGAGCTGCCGACCTTTTAAGGGAGGGAGACCTCAAAATATCATATATAGACAAAGGTATTGATTACTAACACTATGCTCCTGAATCACACATGCAATCATAAATCACTATACCACCAATAGTACAGCTAAACTATTACAAGGCCTGGATCACTACATTTTTCAGGTAATGCCTCCCATTAAAGCAGATATAGAACTACCTAAAGGAATAGTTTCTAATTCATTAATTTTGTCTTTATGGATACATAAATATTTTAGAAACCTTGCATATTTAGGGTACTTGCTGAATAACATCAAAAAGAGGAACAGTTACCTCGACCTTTTGAATATTTCTACCATTTTAGGATCCGGGTTCCAGCTACTTCCTGGGCTCCTTGCAAGTTGTGGAAATGGAATAGGCGTAGTGTTTTCTTGTAGTTTTGCACCTTT
>NC_092045.1:32202952-32392574 GCF_003086295.3 Arachis hypogaea | reverse complement strand
GCCAAGGGTAAACACTCTGTAAATATTCTTTCTTTTTAATACTAATCGAATTTTTCTCTTTTCCTTCTTTTTTTTCCTCATGTGAAACAAATCCTGAAAAGTACCCTGCCAAGGCGCATTAATTTATGCTCGGCAAAACGCAAAAAATCATTGCCAAGAGACCACACAAGGTCGGCAAAGATAAAGCGACGAGTTCAGATTAATGTGAGAAGTTATAAAGCAACCTGAAAAGGCTCAAAAGCAAATAAAAGAGGTTACAAAAATAACTTAAAAGGCCGACCAACAACAAGGTCGGACCCAACAAAGTGAAAACTCGACCACCCCCCCCGAGGTCCGAGAAAAAACCCGGATCCGAGAAGAAGCCTTAAAACGGCCGAAAAACAAAGATTTCGAAAACGCTTACTAAAAGGTTGCTATACAAAAACAACTAAAAAGTACAAGCGAAGAAACGAAATCAAAGGGAAGGGTAAAACAAAGTTTCAAAAGCCTAGCTAAAAGTTGTTATCCAAAAACAACTAAAAAGCATAAAGCGGAACTAAAAGTCAAAACGCGAACAACACCACATAAATAAGCTAAAAAGTTACTACAAGTAGCTAATAGCAAAAAGGTGTTCAAAGCATTAAACAGTAGTAAAAACCGTCCAAAAAGAGCCCACAGGCCGGGCAAAAAACCAAAGACAAAGGATTACAGGAATCAAGATCCTTTCCCGGTAGAAGGCTGCGGAGGAAGAACCATAGAAATCGGGATAGCCTTGACAGCACGTCATCTCGATTTGAAACCTCCACACCAGACTCCTCCCGCCAAAGGTGAAGTCGGGTTCGCAACCGGAACTTTAGGGTCAGACACCGGAACCTCATCCTCATTGGGAGCAGGAACAATCTTTCCCTCCACGACAACGTTTTCCATACTGAGTAAACTCAGATCCAGGTCAGGAGCAAGAACCCGGACCTGAGCTTCAAATTTTCAAACATAGCATCCATACCCTTAGCCACATGACCTTCTAACTCTAAAAATCATCCTGAGCGGATTGCAACCTCTCCTTCGTCTCCACAAGCTCGGCATATGTCCGAGTATAACTCTCCTTCGCCGCCTTCGCCATCTCCTCGGATGCATTCGCTGCCGCCACAGCCGCGGTAGCTTTGCTTTCTCCTTCTCCAAAGACGCCTCCAGCTCAGCAACCCTAGCAGCCTTCAGTTCACTAATCCTCTCGAACTCAGACTGAGCTTTCTCAAGTCGGAAACTGGTCGCACCAATGGGGGATTTCTTGAACTCTCGGGCGATAGCGGCATGTAGACTAGCCATCCGGACACAGCTCCGCGCCATATACTGAAAATGGTGCTCAATAGACACATCATCAGTAGAAATAAAAGTCTGAGGGAGGATATGCTGTTCAACCCAACCAAGAGCATCAAAATCCTTATCATTAAAACCCGCAAACTCTTGAGAGGTCTTCTGCTTCTTGGAGGAGGACCCGAGGACGAAGGAGGAGAAGAGTTACCGGGTCCAGAGGTCGGAGGATCCTGATTTATAGGTCGAAACTGGGGAGTCGGAATAGTCTTCGACCGAGTAGTGACACCCACAGTAGTCTTCTTCGGAGAAGATCGGGCAGAAGCCTCCCCAGCCTCAATATTTCGAGCAGCCACGGACTTCTTGTCCGACGAAGGTACTTCATAGAATCCGCCTGAGAAGACATCTCTGCAAAATAAAAGAAAAGGATCACCAAGACAGAAATTCCACCAAAACAAAAACAAGCAAAGCCAAAATACTAAAAAGATAATCTCGGAGGGTCGGGAACTACCTAACTCGGAACGGAGAAGGCTTGGATCCCCCAACATTTTCTTCGTGTCCAAGTGAGGTGCCCGACCCCATAAACTGCTTACCACACCCACAAAAGCCTGCTCCACCTCATCTAGACTCTCAAAGGTATACTTAGTAGACACTACTTTCTCCTGCCAACAAAGAGGAAAAGAAGGCTCCCCACTCTCATCTAAAAAGAAGGGTCGGACATCTCCAGTAGCCCGGACCTTGAAATAGAAGTTCTTAAAATCATGAAAGGACTCATCATACAGAGTGCAAAACTTCCTTCCCTGATTAGCCCTAAAAGAAACCCAAGATACCTTCCCTCCACCCGACCCTGGCTTCGTCAACACAAACAAGTAGGAAAAAGAGAAATAGAGGGAGCAACGCCCAAGAACTGACACACAAGTTGAAACAGCTTTAAAAACGCCCAAGAATTTGGATGGAGCTGCGTAGGAGCAAGATTACAAGACCATAACACCTCGGACTCCAGATCGGTAAAAGGACGTCGGACGCCCAGCTTAGAGAAAAAACAATCATAAGCATAAAAGAAAAGCTTCTCGGAACTATCTAGGGGCAGGAAGCACACTCTCTCCTCGGAATCCGGGGCCACTAGCTCGTAATCCCTCTCAGACTCCCTATTTTCACATATGCTACAATGCCTACGGAACCTAACTAAATACTCAGAATCTACCACGGTAGGGACTCTTAGAGGAAGAGGGTCTACCCAATCAAGACCACACGGAATTTTAGTCGACATCGCTTGAAGAACCTTTCGAGACATAAAATTCTTACCTACAAAGAAGAATACAACAGCAAGCAAAAAATCACATAAAGAAGACGAGCACGAAAACCCATTCAGCAAAGCAAGAAACAAAGACCTCACGAAGAAGTGAGGCAACACAGAAACACCTGGGAACAAAAAAAGAGCCCCCCCCCATATAAAGACAACAGCAATGGCGGCACCTCTTTTGGGGCAACCCAGGCATAAAGAAAAAGAAATAAACAAAAGCCACACAAAGAGCAGAAGCGCAAAAGAGAAACACGGAAACAAACCTGGAAGAAGAAGCGAAGGCAAAGAGCTCCGAAGCAAGTAGAACAAAACGACGGCACAAAGGAGACGCCGGAAATTCAAAAGACACACAAAGAAAAGATTCTGGAAAGCAAAACAAAGGGAAAGAAGAAGCGGTGCTTATGAAAAGAACAAACGCAGAGAGGAGAAAAGGAGCAATAAATAAAGCCTTCACAGAGCCCGAACGGAAATCGAGGAAAAACGGTAAAAAGCAATAAATGCAGGAACGGTCATTTTGAATTTTGAAAAACAAGACTACTATGCCCGAGCACGACCTCCCAAAAAGGACGAACTCGGGCAGGGGCACTGTTCATACCCTGACCGGGGTCCTCCAACTCGGTAAATCCGCAAGAGGTCCGACCTTGTCCTAAAGCTCACAACAAAGGTCGGACCTCGGACAAAGAGCAAGGAAGGCCCATCAAAAGGAACACAGCCCAAACCTAAAGGCCAAAAAGGCCTGGAAAAGGCGGTTCCACAAAGATAGAGATAAACTCCCAAAGATAAGATAAGATAAAGATATCTTATCCAGGGAAGATCACTGCCAACCACTATAAATACACTGGAGCACCCAGGTATGGCATTCATTCCAAATCTACACATATATCTGCTTGGACCCATGCTAACTTAAGCATCGGAGTGTCATTGCAGGTACAACTACCAACCGTTTTGCATACCTAGCTCAGGTTACCGAACCTCCACCTCGGGCCTCTCCAGACGACCGAGCTACACGTTTCAGGCAAACCCTCGGAACAACTTCTTTCCCAAATCTCAAGCTTTTTCAAAGCAAAAAGCCAAAAACTTCGATTCTGTAGTTTTGCTCCGTCTAGTATCCCATTCATCGTCGCCGTCGTGTCTTCTCGAAGCCACTCGTCTCACATCGTTCCTCAATTGCAATTCGTCTCACGTTGTTCTTCTGTCTAGCTCTCTTTTGCTCCAGTTCTATCGTGCTCCACCTCCTCGGCTCCAGTTCTGCCATGCTCTAGCCTTCCTCTTCTCTAGTACCTTCGCAACAACGTGTACGACATTAACCTCCTCAAGGTTTTCAATGATTCAGACTGAAACTACTCCTACTACAGATGACGCCAAAATCAGTGGTGGTGGTGGTGAAAGACGTCGACCGTTTAAAAGAAAATCTTGCTTGCAGTTATTGTTGTTGTTAAAGGATGACGTGATCATGGTTGTAACAGTAAAAAAGGAGAAAGGTAGGGCTGATGGGATGGAAGGATAGAGGTAGTTGATGTCGATGCCATTATAGTGGTGATGGTGGCGGTGGCAGTGGTGGAGTAGCAGAGAATGTGGTTAATGTAACACCCTGACTTTTAGCAACTCATGATCGTACTAAATGTCTAGGTGTCATGTACCTCTAAACCTTTTTATGATATACTATCTTTATTTAATATTGAGCCTTTACGAATATGAACTGAAACTTTAATCAAGAAAACGAAAGGTTTTGACTTTAAACCTCTTAGTCACGAATATATATTCACATAATATTAAATACATAGACTTACTCAAAGATCCTCAAATACAAGTTACATCCCCTCTAAAAACAAAAATCAATAAATGACAAAGGGAAAATAAAATCTAAGAACTTAACTCGTGAGTATAATCTTCTATGCTCCTGAAGTTCTGCACTAAACCTTCGCACCTGTAGCTGAAAGGGGTGGAAATAGGGGGTAAGAACTGGGGAGTTCTTAGTAGGGTCATGGTTAGAAGTTAAGTTCATTATCCAAATTTGAAACTCATATTTTCCTTATAAAAATTTCACACAAAATGACATTTCATATATTTCATCGCTTACTAAGAAACCATTTTAACCAAAGCTTACCACTGGTCCTTCCAATCATGGCCTTTGGCCCAAATCAAATCAACTCGGTCTCTGGTCCAAATTAAATCAACTCGTCTTATGGCCTATTCAACATGAATCACCATCAAAACTCAATCACAAAACAAAATCAATGATAGGCACAAACAATGCAAGACAAATACAAATTAGAGAGCAATTACAAAACATAGAATCCAATCACAGACACACACAATCAGAAAAACATAATCACAAGTATGCCAAACAAATATGATGCATGCACAATCAATTACTTAAATTATAATATATATATATATATAATTTTCATTATTTATAAATTAATAAAATTATAGTTTTAATTATGTAAAATATTTTATCATAATAAAATATATATAAGATCTGAATTTAATTGAACTATGGGACCCAACTATCATTGTTCACACATCACATGTGGATTGGTGGATTTCTCATAGTTGATGTTGCTGCGCACGCAGCCATTTTTATGATAAGAGACTATGATCTAACTACTCGATACAACGATCTATTAGATCGTGTCCTTAGGCATCGCGATGCAATCATATCACATCTAAACTGGGTATGCATATTTTTAGACTTTCACAGTTTTGGTTTGTATATTCATAATGGTACCATGAGCGCTTTAGGGCGCCCCCAAGATATGTTTTCAGATACCGCTATACAATTACAACCCGTCTTTACTCAATGGATACAAAATACCCACGATAGTGAAATTATAACGTATTAAAAAAAGTATGAAGAGTACTAGAAAAACAATACTATATAAAAAACATACCAAAAAAAGTATCAAAAAATTAAGGGATAAGTATTGTTTTGGTCCCTAACGTTGAGGGTCAGAATCGAAACCGTCCCCATCGTAATTTTTTATTTAGAATCATCCTTAACGGTTTTTTTCGTATTAAAATCGTCCTTCTAATTTTTTCTGGACAAAAATACCCTCCACCACTACGGCACCTTTACCTCCTGATGAGCGGATAATTTATACGCTTTTTGACATTGTTTTTAGGTAGTTTTTAGTAAGTTCAAGCTACTTTTAGGGATATTTTCATTAGTTTTTATGTTAAATTCACATTTCTGGACTTTACTATGAGTTTGTGTGTTTTTCTGTGATTTCAGGTAATTTCTGGCTGAAATTGAGGGACTTGAGCAAAACTCTGAAAAAGGCTGACAAAAGGACTGCTGATGCTGTTGGAATCTGACCTCCCTGCACTCGAAATGGATTTTCTGGAGCTACAGAACTCCAAATGGCACGCTCCCAACGGCGTTGGAAAGTAGACACCCAGATCTTTCCAGCAATATATAATAGTTCATACTTTATTCGGAGTTTGACGATGTAACTTGGCGTTGAACGCCAAGTACATGCTGCTGTCTGGAGTTAAACGCCAGAAACACGTCATGATCCGGAGTTGAACGCCCAAAACACGTTATAACTTGGAGTTCAACTCTAAGAAAAGCTTCAGCTCGTGGATAGATCAAGCTCAGCCCAAGCATACACCAAGTGGGCCCCGTAAGTGGATTTATACATCAATTACTTACTCATGTAAACCCTAGTAGCTAGTCTAGTATAAATAGGATAAGTTACTATTGTATTAGACATCTTTTGACAGTTTAATCTTTTGACTTTGTAGTCTTTGATCATTCGGTCTCTTGATCATTCAGGGGGCTGGCCATTCGGCCATGCCTAAACCTTTCACTTATGTATTTTCAACAGTGGAGTTTCTACACACCATAGATTAAGGGTGTGGAGCTCTGCTGTACATCAAGTTTCAATACAATTACTATTACTTTCTATTCAATTCTCTTTTATTCTTATTCCAAGATATACATTGCACTTCAACTTGATGAATGTGATGATCCGTGACACTCATCATCATTCTCACCTATGAACGCGCGTGACTGACAACCACTTCCGTTCTACCTTAGGCCGGGCGCATATCTCTTAGATTCCCCAACAGAATCTTCGTGGTATAAGCTAGATAGATGGCGGCATTCATGAGGATCTGGAAAGTCTAAACCTTGTCTATGGTATTCCGAGTAGGATTCTGGGACTGAATGACTGTGACGAGCTTCAAAATCTTGAAGGCTGGGCATGATGACAAACGCAAAAGAATCAAGGGATTCTACTCCAACCTGATTGAGAACCGACAGATGATTAGCCGTGCTGTGACGGAGCATAGGACCATTTTCACTGAGAGGATGGGATGTAGTCATTGACAACGGTGATGCCCTACATACAGCTTGCCATGGAAAGGAGTAAGAAGGATTGGATGAATGTAAGAAGAAAGTAGAGATTCGAGAGGAGCACAGCATCTCCATACGCTTATCTGAAATTCCCACTACTGATTTACATAAGTATTTCTATCCCTTTTGTTTTCTATTTATTATTAATTTTCGAGCTCATCATAAACCAATTTAATCTGCCTAACTGAGATTTACAAGGTGACCATAGCTTGCTTCATACCAACAATCTCTGTGGGATCGACCCTTACTCACGTAAGGTTTATTACTTGGACGACCCAGTACACTTGCTGGTTAGTTGAATGGAGTTGTGATCACACGTGCCATTACCAGGGATCTTTAAAGATCCCAATTCATCATACCATGATCTCTTTGGTGTATTTTTGAAAGAGCCATTAAATAAATCTCATGCAAATACCAAGAGGGAGTACAACTTTAAGGATCACAATTTCGTCCACCAAGTTTTTGGCGCTGTTGCCGGGGATTGTTCGAATATGGACAACTGACGGTTCATCTTGTTGCTCAGATTAGGTAATTTTCTTTTCAAAAACCTTTCAAAAATCTTTTTCAAAATTTTTCTTTTCTTTTTCGTTTTTCTAAACTTTATTTTCAAAAAAAAATCATAAAAATAAAAAATATTTTGTGTTTCTTGTTTGAGTCTTGAGTCAATTTTTAAGTTTGGTGTCAGATGCATGCTTTAAAAATTTTTCTTGTATTTTTCGAAAATCTCATGCATTCATGGTGTTCTTCATGATCTTCAAGTTGTTCTTGACAGGTCTTCTTGTTTGATCTTGATGTTTTCTTGCTTTGTGTTGTTTGTTGTTTTTCATGTGTATTTTTCGTTTGTTAGAGTCCATGCATTAAAGATTTCTAAGTTTGGTGTCTTTCATGTTTTCTTTGCATTAAAAATTTTTCAAAAATATGTTCTTGATGTTCATCATGATCTTCAAAGTGTTCTTGGTGTTCATCTTGACATTCATAGTGTTCTTGCATGCATCTTGTGTTTTGATCCAAAATTTTCATGTTTTGGGTCATTTTTGTGTTTTTCTCTCTCATCATATTAAAAATTCAAAAATCAAAAAAATATCTTCTCCTTTTTTATCTCCTAATTTTCGAAAATTTGAGTTGACTTAGTCAAAAATTTTAAAAATTAGTTGTTTCTTACAAGTCAAGTCAAATTTTCAATTTTAAAAATCTTATCTTTTCAAAACTTTTTCAAAAATTAAATCTTTTCCTTTTTTCTTATTAATTTTCGAAATTTTTTTAAAATATTTTTCAAAATCTTTTTCTTATCTTTTACATCATATTTTCGAAAATTAGCTAACAAGTAATGTGATTGATTCAAAAATTTGAAGTTTGTTACTTTCTTGTTAAGAAAGGTTCAATCTTTAAGTTCTAGAATCTTATCTTGTAGTTTCTTGTTAGTGAAGTAAGTAATTTTAAAATTTTTTGAATTAAATCTTTTTATCTTTTATCTTATCTTTTTCAAAAATTTTATCTTTTTCAAAATTTGATTTCAAAATATCTTATCTAACTTCTTATCTTCTTATCTTTTTCAAATTTGATTCTAATATCTTTTTCAATCAACTAACTAATTTGATTCTAATATCTTTTTCAATCAACTAACTAACTTTTTGTTTGTTTCCTATCTTTTTCAAAACCAACTAACTACCTAACCCTCTCTAATTTTCGAAAATACTTCTCTCTTTTTCAAAAATTCTTTTTAATTGTTTTAAATTTTAATTTTAATTATATCTTATCTCTGATTTTCAAAAATCACTAACCACTTTTTCAAAATTATTTTCGAAATTCTCTATCTCTTTTCTTATTCTATTTAATTATTTATTTACTAACACTTCTCTTCACCTCTCTTCATCTAAAAATCCGAACCCATTCTTCTTCACTCTTATCCCCTTTCTTCTTCTACTAACATAAAGGAATCTCTATACTGTGACATAGAGGATTCCTCTTCTTTTCTTGTTTTCTTCTCTTTCATATGAGCAGGAACAAGGAAAAAGGCACTCTTGTTGAAATTGATCCAGAACCTGAAAGGACTCTGAAGAGAAAATTAAGATAAGCTAAATTACAACAATCTAAAGGGAACCTTTCAGAAATATTAGAACAAGAGAAGGAGATGGCAGCCAAAAATAATAATAATGCAAGGAGAATGCTTGGTGACTTCACAAAGCCAACATCCAAATTTGATGGAAGAAGCATCTCCATTCCTGCCATTGGAGCCAATAACTTTGAGCTGAAACCTCAGCTAGTTGCCTTAATGCAACAAAGCTGCAAGTTTTATGGACTTCCATCTGAAGATCCTTATCAGTTTTTAACTGAGTTCTTGCAGATCTGTGAGACTGTAAAAACGAATGGAGTTGATCCTGAAGTCTACAGACTCATGCTTTTCCCTTTTGCTGTAAAAGACAGAGCTAGAATATGGTTGGATTCACAACCCAAGGATAGCCTGGACTCCTGGGATAAGCTGGTCACTGCCTTGTTGGATAAATTCTTTCCTCCTCAAAAGCTGAGCAAGCTGAGAGTGGATGTTCAAACCTTCAAACAAAAAGATGGTGAATCCCTCTATGAAGCTTGGGAAAGATATAAGCAGCTGACTAAAAGATGTCCATCTGACATGTTTTCAGAATGGACCATATTAGATATATTCTATTATGGTCTATCTGAATTTTCAAAAATGTCATTGGACCATTCTGCAGGTGGATCTATTCACCTAAGGAAAACGCCTGAAGAGGCTCAAGAACTCATTGACATGGTTGCAAACAACCAATTCATGTATACTTCTGAGAGGAATTCCGTGAATAATGAGATACCTCAGAAGAAAGGAGTTCTTGAAATTGATGCTCTGAATGCCATATTGGCTCAGAACAAAGTGTTGACTCAGCAAGTCAACATGATCTCTCAAAATCTGAATGGATGGCAACATGCATCCAACAGTACTAAAGAGGCAACTTCTGGAGAAGCTTATGATCCTGAGAACCCTGCCATGGCAGAGGTTAATTACATGGGTGAACCTTATGGAAACACCTATAACTCATCATGGAGAAATCATCCAAATTTCTCATGGAAGGATCAACAAAAGCCTCAACAAGGGTTTAACAATGGTGGACGCAATAGGCTGAGCAATAGCAAGCCTTTTCCATCATCTTCTCAGCAACAGATAGAGAATTCTGAACAAAACACTTCCAATTTAGCCAATCTAGTCTCTGATCTGTCAAAGGCCACCTTCAGTTTCATGAGTGAAACAAGATCCTCCATCAGAAATCTGGAGGCACAAGTGGGCCAGCTGAGTAAGAAAGTCAGTGAAACTCCTCCCAGTATTCTCCCAAGCAATACAGAAGAGAATCCAAAAGGAGAGTGCAAGGCCATTGATGTAATCAATATGGCCGAATGCACAAGGGAGGAGGAGGACGAAAATCCTAGTGAGGATGACCTCCTGGGACGTCACTCAAACAAGAAGGAGTTTCCTATTAAGGATCCAAAGGAATCTGAGGCTCATACAGAGACCATAGAGATTCCATTAAATCTCCTTTTGCCATTCATGAGCTCTGAAGACTATTCTTCCTCTGAAGAGGATGAAGATGTGACTGGAGAGCAAGTTGCTCAATATTTAGGAGCTATCGTGAAGCTGAATGCCAAGTTGTTTGGTAATGAGACTTGGGAAAGTGAACCTCCCTTGCTCATTAATGAACTAGATACCTGGATTCAGCAAACTCTACCTCAAAAGAAACAAGATCCTGGCAAGTTCTTAATACCTTGTACCATAGGCACCATGACCTTTGAAAAGGCTCTATGTGATCTGGGGTCAGGGATAAATCTTATGCCACTCTCTGTAATGGAGAAGCTGGGGATCATTGAGGTACAACCTGCCTTGTTCTCATTACAATTGGCAGACAAGTCATTGAGAGAAGCTTATGGAATAGTGGAGGACATGTTAGTAAAGGTTGAAGGCCTTTACATCCCTACTGATTTCATAATCTTAGACACTAGGAAGGAAGAGGATGAATGCATCATCCTTGGAAGACCTTTCCTAGCCACAGCAGGAGCTGTGATAGATGTCAACAGAGGTGAATTAGTCCTTCAATTGAATGGGGACTACCTTGTGTTTAAGGCACATGGCCATCCCTCTATGACAAAAGAGAGTAAGCATGAAGAGCTTCTCTCAGTTCAGAGTCAAGAAGAGCCCCCACAGTCAAACTCTAAGTTTGGTGTTGGGAGGCCACAACCAAACTCTAAGTTTGGTGTTAAGACCCCATATCCAAACTCTAAATTTGGTGTTGGGACTATACAACATTGACCTGATCACCTTTGTGGCTCCATGAGAGCCACTGTCAAGCTATTGACATTAAAGAAGCGCTTGTTGGGAGGCAACCCAATTTTATTTATCTAATTTTTATTTTATTGTTATTTTGTGTTTTATTAGGTACATGATCATGTGGAGTCACGAAAAAATCATAAAAATTAAAAACAGAATCAAAAACAGCAGAAGAAAAATCGCACCCTGGAGGAAGCACAGGCTGGCGTTCAACGCCAGTAAGATGCATCTGGCTGGCGTTCAACGCCAGAACAGAGCATGAATCTGGCACTGAACGCCAGAAACAAGCAACATTCTGGCGCTGAATGCCAGGAATGTGCCTAGAGAGGAAAACCTGGCGCTGAACGTCAGTAACAAGCATGAAACTGGCGTTCAACGCCAGAAACATGCTTTACATGGGCGTTGAACGCCCAGAATGTGCACCACACGGCGTTTAAACGCCAGAATGGTGTGCAAAGGCATTTTACATGCCTATTTGGTGCAGGGATGGAATTCCTTGACACCTCAGGATCTGTGGACCCCACAGGATCACCTCAGGATCTGTGGACCCCACAGGATCCCCACCTACTATATTCCCACCTTACCTCCTAATCCTATTTTGTGATGAGTACTCCCCATGTCACACTTCCCAACACTCTTCACTAATCACCTCAATCCCTTTTTCCAATCACCCCCTTCTCCACTCACATCCATCCACTCTTCCCCACAAACCCCACCTACCTTCAAAAATTCAAAACCATTTTCCCACCCATTCCCACCCTAAATGGCCGAACATACACCCCCTCTCCCTATATATACCCTTCCATTCTACTTCATTTTCACACAACACAACCCCCTCTTCTTCACCTTGGCCGAACCTACATCTCTCCCTCTCTACCATATTCTCTTCTTCTTCTTCTTCTCTTCTTTCTTCTCTTGCTCGAGGACGAGCAATATTTTAAGTTTGGTGTGGTCAAAGCACAATCTTTTTTGTTTTCCACTACCATCAATGGCACCTAAGGCTGGAGAATCCTCTAGAAAAGGAAAAGGGAAGACAAAAGCTTCCACCTCCGAGTCATGGTAGATGGAAAGATTCATCTCCAAGAGACATCAAGACCACTTCAATGATGTTGTGGCAAAGAAGAAGGTGATCCCTGAGGTCCCTTTCAAGCTCAAGAAGAATGAGTATCCGGAGATCCGACATGAAATCCGAAGAAGAGGTTGGGAAGTCTTAACCAATCCCATGCAACAAGTCGGAATCTTAATGGTTCAAGAGTTCTATGCCAATGCATGGATCACTAGGAACCATGATCAAAGTATGAACCCGAATCCAAAGAATTATCTCACAATGGTTCGGGGGAAATACTTAGATTTTAGTCGGGAAAATGTGAGGTTGGCGTTTCACTTGCCCATGATGCAAGGAGATGAACGCCCCTACACTAGAAGGGTCAACTTTAATCAAAGGTTGGACCAAGTCCTTACGGACATATGTGTGGGAGGAGCTCAATGGAAGAGAGACTCCAAAGGCAAGCCAGTTCAACTAAGAAGACTGGATCTCAAGCCTGTGGCTAGAGGATGGTTGGAGTTCATTCAACGCTCCATCATTCCTACTAGCAACCGATCTGAAGTTACTGTGGATCGGGCCATCATGATTCATAGCATCATGATTGGAGAGGAAGTAGAAGTTCATGAGGTCATCTCCAATGAAATCTACAAAATGGCCGACAAGCCCTCCACCATGGCAAGGCTAGCTTTTCCTCACCTTATTTGCCATCTATGTTACTCAGCTGGAGTTATCATAGAAGGAGACATCTCCATTGAAGAGGATAAGCCCATCACCAAGAAGAGGATGGAGCAAGCAAGAGAGATCCTTCATGATTCTCAAGAGATGCATGAGGAAGCTCATCATCAAGAAATCCCTGAGATGCCTCAAGGGATGCACTTTCCTCCCAATAACTATTGGGAACAACTCAACACTTCCTTGGAAGATTTGAGCTACAATGTGGGACAATTAAGGGTGGAACATCAAGAGCACTCCATCATTCTCCATGAAATAAGAGAAGATCAAAGAGCAACGAGGAAGGAGCAACAAAGACAAGGAAGGGACATAGAAGAGCTTAAGGACATTGTTGGACCTTCAAGAAGAAGATGCCACTAAGGTGGATTCATTCCTTGTTCTTATTTCTTTCTGCTTTTCGGTTTTTATGTTGTATGTTTATCTATGTTTTGTGTCTTTACTTCATGATCATTAGTATGTAGTAACCATGTCTTAAAGCTATGAATAAAATCCATTAATCCTTCACCTCTCTTAAATGAAAAATGTCTTAATTCAAAAGAACAAGAAGTACATGAATTTCGAATTTATCCTTGAATTTAGTTTAATTATATTGATGTGGTGACAATACTTTTTGTTTTCTGAATGAATGCTTAAACAATGCATATTTTTGATCTTGTTGTTTATGGATGTTAAAACAGTTGGCTCTTGAAAGAATGGTGAACAAAGAGAAATGTTATTGATGATCTAAAAAATCATGAAATTTATTCTTGAAGTAGAAAAAGCAGTGAAAAAGAAGAAGCTTGCGAAAAAAAAATTTGGCAAAAAAAATTAGAAAGAAAAAGAAAAAGCAAGCAGAAAAAGCCAATAGCCCTTAAAACCAAAAGGCAAGGGTAAAAAGGATCCAAGGCTTTGAGCATCAATGGATAGGAGTGCCCAAGGAAATAAAATCCAGGCCTAAGCGGCTAAATCAAGCTGTCCCTAACCATGTGCTTGTGGCATGCAGGTCCAAGTGAAAAGCTTGAGACTGAGTGGTTAAAGTCGTGATCCAAAGCAAAAAGAGTGTGCTTAAGAGCTCTGGACACCTCTAACTGGGGACTCTAGCAAAGCTGAGTCACAATCTGGAAAGGTTCACCCAGTCATGTGTCTGTGGCATTTATGTATCCGGTGGTAATACTGGAAAACAAAGTGCTTAAGGCCACGGCCAAGACTCATAAGTAGCTGTGTTAAAGAATCAACATGCTTAACTAGGAAAGTCAATAACACTATCCGACATTCTAAGTTCCTAGAGAAGCCAATCATTCTAAACTTCAAAGGAAAAAGTGAGATGCCGAAACTGTTCAGAAGCAAAAAGCTACAAGTCCCGCTCATCTAATTAGAATTAATATTCATTGATATTTTGAAATTTATAGTATATTCTCTTCTTTTTATCCTAATTGATTTTCAGTTGCTTGGGGACAAGCAACAATTTAAGTTTGGTATTGTGATGAGCGGATAATTTATACGCTTTTTGACATTGTTTTTAGGTAGTTTTTAGTAAGTTCAAGCTACTTTTAGGGATGTTTTCATTAGTTTTTATGTTAAATTCACATTTCTAGACTTTACTATGAGTTTGTGTGTTTTTCTGTGATTTCAGGTAATTTCTAGCTGAAATTGAGGGACTTGAGCAAAACTCTGAAAAAGGCTGACAAAAGGACTACTGATGCTGTTGGAATCTGACCTCCCTGCACTCGAAATGGATTTTCTGGAGCTACAGAACTCCAAATGGTGCGCTCTTAATGGCGTTGGAAAGTAGACACCCAGAACTTTTCAGCAATATATAATAGTCCATACTTTATTCGAAAATTGACGACGTAACTTGGCGTTGAACGCCAAGTACATGCTGCTGTCTGGAGTTAAACGCCAGAAACACGTCATGATCCGGAGTTGAACGCCCAAAACACGTTATAACTTGGAGTTCAACTCCAAGAAAAGCCTCAGCTCGTGGATAGATCAAGCTCAGCCCAAGCATACACCAAGTAGGCCCCGGAAGTGGATTTATACATCAATTACTTACTCATGTAAACCCTAGTAGCTAGTCTAGTATAAATAGGATAAGTTACTATTGTATTAGACATCTTTTGACAGTTTAATCTTTTGACATTGTAGTCTTTGATCATTCGGTCTCTTGATCATTCAGGGGGCTGGCCATTCGGCCATGCCTGAACCTTTCACTTATGTATTTTCAACAGTGGAGTTTCTACACACCATAGATTAAGGTTGTGGAGCTCTGCTGTACCTCAAGTTTCAATACAATTACTATTACTTTCTATTCAATTCTCTTTTATTCTTATTCCAAGATATACGTTGCACTTCAACTTGATGAATGTGATGATCCGTGACACTCATCATCATTCTCACCTATGAACGCGCGTGACTGACAACCACTTCCGTTCTACCTTAGGCCGGGTGCATATCTCTTAGATTCCCCAACAGAATCTTCATGGTATAAGCTAGATAGATGGCGGCATTCATGAGGATCTGGAAAGTCTAAACCTTGTCTATGGTATTCCGAGTAGGATTCTGGGATTTAATGACTGTGACGAGCTTCAAACTCTTGAAGGCTGGGCGTGATGACAAACGCAAAAGAATCAAGGGATTCTATTCCAACCTGATTGAGAACCGACAGATGATTAGCCGTGCTGTGACAGAGCATAGGACCATTTTCACTGAGAGGATGGGATGTAGCCATTGACAACGGTGATGCCCTATATACAGCTTGCCATAGAAAGGAGTAAGAAGGATTGGATGAATGTAAGAAGAAAGTAGAGATTCGAGAGGAGCACAGCATCTCCATACGCTTATCTGAAATTCCCACTACTGATTTACATAAGTATTTCTATCCCTTTTGTTTTCTATTTATTATTAATTTTTGAACTCATCATAAACCAATTTAATCTGCCTAACTGAGATTTACAAGGTGACCATAGCTTGCTTCATACCAACAATCTCTGTGGGATCGACCCTTACTCACGTAAGGTTTATTACTTGGACGACCCAGTACACTTGCTGGTTAGTTGAATGGAGTTGTGATCACACGTGCCATTACCAGGGATCTTTAAAGATCCCAATTCATCATACCATGATCTCTTTGGTGTATTTTTGAAAGAGCCATTAAATAAATCTCATGCAAATACCAACAGGGAATACAACTTTAAGGATCACAATTTCGTCCACCAAGTTTTTGGCGCTGTTGCCGGGGATTGTTCGAGTATGGACAACTGACGGTTCATCTTGTTGCTCAGATTAGGTAATTTTCTTTTCAAAAATCTTTTTCAAAATTTTTCTTTTCTTTTTCGTTTTTCTAAACTTTATTTTCGAAAAAAATCATAAAAATAAAAAATATTTTGTGTTTCTTGTTTGAGTCTTGAGTCAATTTTTAAGTTTGGTGTCAGATACATGTTTTAAAAATTTTTCTTGTATTTTTCGAAAATCTCATGCATTCATGGTGTTCTTCATGATCTTCAAGTTGTTCTTGACAAGTCTTCTTGTTTGATCTTGATGTTTTCTTGCTTTGTGTTAGAGTCTATGCATTAAAGATTTCTAAGTTTGGTGTCTTGCATGTTTTCTTTGCATTAAAAATTTTTCAAAAATATGTTCTTGATGTTCATCATGATCTTCAAAGTGTTCTTGGTGTTCATCTTGACATTCATAGTGTTCTTGCATGCATCTTGTGTTTTGATCCAAAATTTTCATGTTTTGGGTCATTTTTGTATTTTTCTCTCTCATCATATTAAAAATTCAAAAATCAAAAAATATCTTTTCCTTTTTTATCTCCTAATTTTCGAAAATTTGAGTTGACTTAGTCAAAAATTTTAAAAATTAGTTGTTTCTTACAAGTCAAGTCAAATTTTCAATTTTAAAAATCTTATCTTTTCAAAACTTTTCAAAAATTAAATCTTTTCCTTTTTTCTTATTAATTTTCGAAATTTTTTTAAAATATTTTTCAAAATCTTTTTCTTATCTTTTACATCATATTTTCGAAAATTAGCTAACAAGTAATGTGATTGATTCAAAAATTTGAAGTTTGTTACTTTCTTGTTAAGAAAGGTTCAATCTTTAAGTTCTAGAATCTTATCTTGTAGTTTCTTGTTAGTGAAGTAAGTAATTTTAAAATTTTTTGAATTAAATCTTTTTATCTTTTATCTTATCTTTTTCAAAAATTTTATCTTTTTCAAAATTTGATTTCAAAATATCTTATCTAACTTCTTATCTTCTTATCTTTTTCAAATTTGATTCTAATATCTTTTTCAATCAATTAACTAACTTTTTGTTTGTTTCCTATCTTTTTCAAAACCAACTAACTACTTATCCCTCTCTAATTTTCGAAAATACTTCTCTCTTTTTCAAAAATTCTTTTTAATTGTTTTAAATTTTAATTTTAATTATATCTTATCTCTGATTTTCAAAAATCACTAACCACTTTTTCAAAATTATTTTTGAAATTCTCTATCTCTTTTCTTATTCTATTTAATTATTTATTTACTAACACTTATCTTCACCTCTCTTCATCTAAAAATCCGAATCCATTCTTCTTCACTCTTATCCCCTTTCTTCTTCTACTAACATAAAGGAATCTCTATACTATGACATAGAGGATTCCTCTTCTTTTCTTGTTTTCTTCTCTTTCATATGAGCAGGAACAAGGAAAAAGGCACTCTTGTTGAAATTGATCCAGAACCTGAAAGGACTCTGAAGAGAAAATTAAGAGAAGCTAAATTACAACAATCTAAAGGTAACCTTTCAATAATATTAGAACAAGAGAAGGAGATGGCAGCCGAAAATAATAATAATGCAAGGAGAATGCTTGGTGACTTCACAAAGCCAACATCCAAATTTGATGGAAGAAGCATCTCCATTCCTGCCATTGGAGCCAATAACTTTGAGCTGAAACCTCAGCTATTTGCCTTAATGCAACAAAACTGCAAGTTTTATGCACTTCCATCTGAAGATCCTTATTAGTTTTTAACTGAGTTCTTGCAGATCTGTGAGACTGTAAAAACGAATGGAGTTGATCCTGAAGTCTACAGACTCATGCTTTTCCCTTTTGTTGTAAGAGACAGAGCTAGAATATGGTTGGATTCACAACCCAAGGATAGCCTGGACTCCTGGGATAAGCTGGTCACTGCCTTCTTGGATAAATTCTTTCCTCCTCAAAAGCTGAGCAAGCTGAGAGTAGATGTTCAAACCTTCAAACAAAAAGATGGTGAATTCCTCTATGAAGCTTGGGAAAGATACAAGCAGCTGACTAAAAGATGTCCATCTGACATGTTTTCAGAATGGACCATATTAGATATATTCTATTATGGTCTATCTGAATTTTCGAAAATGTCATTGGACCATTCTACAGGTGGATCTATTCACCTAAAGAAAACGCCTGAAGAGGCTCAAGAACTCATTGACATGGTTGCAAACACCCAATTCATGTACATTTCTGAGAGGAATTCCATGAATAATGGGATACCTCAGAAGAAAGAAGTTCTTGAAATTGATGCTCTGAATGCCATATTGGCTCAGAACAAAGTGTTGACTCAGCAAGTCAACATGATCTCTCAAAATCTGAATGGATGGCAACATGCATCCAACAGTACTAAAGAGGCAGCTTCTGAAGAAGCTTATGATCCTGAGAACCCTGCCATGGCAGAGGTTAATTACATGGGTGAACCTTATGGAAACACCTATAACTCATCATGGAGAAATCACCCAAATTTCTCATGGAAGGATCAACAAAAGCCTCAACAAGGCTTTAACAATGGTGGACGCAATAGGCTGAGCAATAGCAAGCCTTTTCCATCATCTTCTCAGCAACAGATAGAGAATTCTGAACAAAACACTTCTAATTTAGCCAATCTAGTCTCTGATCTGTCAAAGGCCACCTTCAGTTTCATGAGTGAAACAAGATCCTCCATCAGAAATCTGGAGGCACAAGTGGGCCAGCTGAGTAAGAAAGTCAGTGAAACTCCTCCCAGTGTTCTCCCAAGCAATACAGAAGAGAATCCAAAAGGAGAGTGCAAGGCCATTGATGTAATCAATATGGCCGAATGCACAAGGGAGGAGGAGGACGAAAATCCTAGTGAGGATGACCTCCTGGGACGTCCCTTAAGTAAGAAGGAGTTTCCTATTAAGGATCCAAAGGAATCTGAGGCTCATACAGAGACCATAGAGATTTCATTAAATCTCCTTCTGCCATTCATGAGCTCTGAAGACTATTCTTCCTCTGAAGAGGATGAAGATGTGACTGGAGAGCAAGTTGCTCAATATTTAGGAGCTATCATGAAGCTGAATGCCAAGTTATTTGGTAATGAGACTTGGGAAAGTGAACCTCCCTTGCTCATTAATGAACTAGATACCTGGATTCAACAAACTCTACCTCAAAAGAAACAAGATCCTGGCAAGTTCTTAATACCTTGTACCATAGGCACCATGACCTTTGAAAAGGCTCTATGTGATCTGGGGTCAGGGATAAATCTTATGCCACTCTCTGTAATGGAGACGCTGGGGATCATTGAGGTACAACCTGCCTTGTTCTCATTACAATTGGCAGACAAGTCATTGAGACAAGCTTATGGAATAGTGGAGGACATGTTAGTAAAGGTTGAAGGCCTTTACATCCCTGCTAATTTCATAATCTTAGACACTAGGAAGGAAGAGGATGAATGCATCATCCTTGGAAGACCTTTCCTAGCCACAGCAGGAGCTGTGATAGATGTCAACAGAGGTGAATTAGTCCTTCAATTGAATGGGGACTACCTTGTGTTTAAGGCACATGGCCATCCCTCTATGACAAAAGAGAGTAAGCATGAAGAGCTTCTCTCAGTTCAGAGTAAAGAAGAGCCCCCACAGTCAAACTCTAAGTTTGGTGTTGGGAGGCCACAACCAAACTCTAAGTTTGGTGTTAAGACCCCATATCCAAACTCTAAGTTTGGTGTTGGGACTATACAACATTGACCTGATCACCTTTGTGGCTCCATGAGAGCCACTGTCAAGCTATTGACATTAAAGAAGCGCTTGTTGAGAGGCAACCCAATTTTATTTATCTAATTTTTATTTTATTGTTATTTTGTGTTTTATTAGGTATATGATCATGTGGAGTCACGAAAAAATCATAAAAATTAAAAATAGAATCAAAACAGCAGAAGAAAAATCGCACCCTAGAGGAAGCACAGGCTGGCGTTCAACACCAGTAAGATGCATCTGGCTAGCGTTCAACGCCAGAACAGAGCATGAATCTGGCGCTGAACGCCAGAAACAAGCAACATTCTGGCGCTGAATGCCAGGAATGTGCCTAGAGAGGAAAACCTAGCGCTGAACGCCAGTAACAAGCATGAAACTGGCGTTCAACGCCAGAAACATGCTTTACATGGGCGTTGAATGCCTAGAATGTGCACCACACGGCGTTTAAACGCCAGAATGGTGTGCAAAGGCATTTTACATGCCTATTTGGTACAGGGATGGAATTCCTTGACACCTTAGGATCTGTGGACCCCACAGGATCACCTCAGGATCTGTGGACCCCACAGGATCCCCACCTACTATATTCCCACCTTACCTCCTAATCCTATTTTGTGATGAGTACTCCCCATGTCACACTTCCCAACACTCTTCACCAATCACCTCAATCCCTCTTCCCAATCACCCCTTTCTCCACTCACATCCATCCACTCTTCCCCATAAACCCCACCTACCTTCAAAAATTCAAAACCATTTTCCCACCCATTCCCACCCTAAATGGCCGAACATACACCCCCCTCTCCCTATATATACCCTTCCATTCTACTTCATTTTCACACAACACAACCCCCTCTTCTTCACCTTGGCCGAACCTACATCTCTCCCTCTCTACCATATTCTCTTCTTCTTCTTCATCTCTTCTTTCTTCTCTTGCTCGAGGACGAGCAATATTTTAAGTTTGGTGTGGTCAAAGCACAATCTTTTTTATTTTCCACTACCATCAATGGCACCTAAGGCCAGAGAAACCTCTAGAAAAGGAAAAGGGAAGACAAAAGCTTCCACCTCCGAGTCATGGGAGATGGAAAGATTCATCTCCTAGAGCCATCAAGACCACTTCTATGATGTTGTAGCAAAGAAGAAGGTGATCCCTGAGGTCCCTTTCAAGCTCAAGAAGAATGAGTATTCGGAGATCCGACATGAAATCCGAAGAAGAGGTTGGGAAGTCTTAACCAACCCCATGCAACAAGTCAGAATCTTAATGGTTCAAGAGTTCTATGCCAATGCATGGATCACTAGGAACCATGATCAAAGTATGAACCCGAATCCAAAGAATTATCTCACAATGGTTCGGGGGAAATACTTAGATTTTAGTCCGGAAAATGTGAGGTTGGCGTTTCACTTGCCCATGATGCAAGGAGATGAAAGCCCCTACACTAGAAGGGTCAACTTTAATCAAAGGTTGGACCAAGTCCTTACGGACATATGTGTGGGAGGAGCTCAATGGAAGAGAGACTCCAAAGGCAAGCCAGTTCAACTAAGAAGACTGGATCTCAAGCCTGTGGCTAGAGGATGGTTGGAGTTCATTCAACGCTCCATCATTCCTACTAGCAACCGATCTGAAGTTACTGTGGATCGGGCCATCATGATTCATAGCATCATGATTGGAGAGGAAGTAGAAGTTCATGAGGTCATCTCCAATGAAATCTACAAAATGGCCGACAAGCCCTCCACCATGGCAAGGCTAGCTTTTCCTCACCTTATTTGCCATCTATGTTACTCAGCTGGAGTTATCATAGAAGGAGACATCTCCATTGAAGAGGATAAGCCCATCACCAAGAAGAGGATGGAGCAAGCAAGAGAGATCCTTCATGATTCTCAAGAGATGCATGAGGAAGCTCATCATCAAGAAATCCCTGAGATGCCTCAAGGGATGCACTTTCCTCCCAATAACTATTGGGAACAACTCAACACTTCCTTGGAAGATTTGAGCTACAATGTGGGACAATTAAGGGTGGAACATCAAGAGCACTCCATCATTCTCCATGAAATAAGAGAAGATCAAAGAGCAACGAGGAAGGAGCAACAAAGACAAGGAAGGGACATAGAAGAGCTTAAGGACATTGTTGGACCTTCAAGAAGAAGATGCCACTAAGGTGGATTCATTCCTTGTTCTTATTTCTTTCTGCTTTTCGGTTTTTATGTTGTATGTTTATCTATGTTTTGTGTCTTTACTTCATGATCATTAGTATGTAGTAACCATGTCTTAAAGCTATGAATAAAATCCATTAATCCTTCACCTCTCTTAAATGAAAAATATTTTAATTCAAAAGAACAAGAAGTACATGAATTTCGAATTTATCCTTGAATTTAGTTTAATTATATTGATGTGGTGACAATACGTTTTGTTTTCTGAATGAATGCTTGAACAGTGCATATTTTTTATCTTGTTGTTTATGGATGTTAAAACTGTTGGCTCTTGAAAGAATGGTGAACAAAGAGAAATGTTATTGATGATCTGAAAAATCATGAAATTGATTCTTGAAGCAAGAAAAAGCAGTGAAAAAGAAGAAGCTTGCAAAAAAAATTTGGCGAAAAAAATTAGAAAGAAAAAGAAAAAGCAAGCAGAAAAAGCCAATAGCCCTTAAAACCAAAAGGCAAGGGTAAAAAGGATCCAAGGCTTTGAGCATCAATGGATAGGAGGGCCCAAGGAAATAAAATCCAGGCCTAAGCGGCTAAATCAAGTTGTCCCTAACCATGTGCTTGTGGCATGCAGGTCCAAGTGAAAGGCTTGAGACTGAGTGGTTAAAGTCGTGATCCAAAGCAAAAAGAGTGTGCTTAAGAGCTTTGGACACCTCTAACTGGGGACTCTAGCAAAGCTGAGTCACAATCTGAAAAGGTTCACCCAGTCATGTGTCTGTGGCATTTATGTATCCGGTGGTAATACTGGAAAACAAAGTGCTTAGGGCCACGGCCGAGACTCATAAGTAGCTGTGTTAAAGAATCAACATGCTTAACTAGGAAAGTCAATAACACTATCCGAGATTCTAAGTTCCTAGAGAAGCCAATCATTCTAAACTTCAAAGGAAAAAGTGAGATGCCGAAACTGTTCAGAAGAAAAAAGCTACAAGTCCCGCTCATCTAATTAGAATTAATATTCATTGATATTTTGAAATTTATAGTATATTCTCTTCTTTTTATCCTAATTGATTTTCAGTTACTTGGGGACAAGCAACAATTTAAGTTTGGTATTGTGATGAGCGTATAATTTATACGCTTTTTGAGATTGTTTTTAGGTAGTTTTTAGTAAGTTCAAGCTACTTTTAGGGATGTTTTCATTAGTTTTTATGTTAAATTCACATTTCTGGACTTTACTATGAGTTTGTGTGTTTTTCTATGATTTCAGGTAATTTATGGCTGAAATTGAGGGACTTGAGCAAAACTCTGAAAAAGGCTGACAAAAGGACTACTGATGCTGTTGGAATCTGACCTCCCTGCACTCGAAATGGATTTTCTGGAGCTACAGAACTCGAAATGGCGCGCTCTCAACGGCGTTGGAAAGTAGACACCCAGAGCTTTCCAGCAATATATAATGGTCCATACTTTATTCGGAAATTGACGACGTAACTTGGCGTTGAACGCCAAGTACATGCTGCTGTCTGGAGTTAAACGCCAGAAACACGTCATGATCCGGAGTTGAACGCCCAAAACACGTTATAACTTGGGGTTCAACTCCAAGAAAAGCCTCAGCTCGTGGATAGATCAATCTCAGCCCAAGCATACACCAAGTGGGCCCCGGAAGTGGATTTATACATCAATTACTTACTCATGTAAACCCTAGTAGCTAGTCTAGTATAAATAGGATAAGTTACTATTGTATTAGACATCTTTTGACAGTTTAATCTTTTGACTTTGTAGTCTTTGATCATTCGGTCTCTTGATCATTCAGGGGGCTGGCCATTCGGCCATGCCTGAACCTTTCACTTATGTATTTTCAACAGTGGAGTTTCTACACACCATAGATTAAGGGTGTGGAGCTCTGCTGTACCTCAAGTTTCAATACAATTACTATTACTTTCTATTCAATTCTCTTTTATTCTTATTCCAAGATATACGTTGCACTTCAACTTGATGAATGTGATGATCCGTGACACTCATCATCATTCTCACCTATGAACGCGCGTGACTGACAACTACTTCCGTTCTACCTTAGGCCAGGCGCATATCTCTTAGATTCCCCAACAGAATCTTCGTGGTATAAGCTAGATAGATGGCGGCATTCATGAGGATCTGGAAAGTCTAAACCTTGTCTATGGTATTTCGAGTAGGATTTTGGGATTGAATGACTGTGACGAGCTTCAAACTTCTGAAGGCTGGGCGTGATGACAAACGCAAAAGAATCAAGGAATTCTATTCCAACCTGATTGAGAACCGACAGATGATTAGCCGTGCTGTGACAGAGCATAGGACCATTTTCACTGAGATGATGGGATGTAGCCATTGACAACGGTGATGCCCTACATACAGCTTGCCATGGAAAGGAGTAAGAAGGATTGGATGAATGTAAGAAGAAAGTAGAGATTCGAGAGGAGCACAGCATCTCCTTACGCTTATCTGAAATTCCCACTATTGATTTACATAAGTATTTCTATCCCTTTTGTTTTCTATTTATTATTAATTTTTGAACTCATCATAAACCAATTTAATCTGCCTAACTGAGATTTACAAGGTGACCATAGCTTGCTTCATACCAACAATCTCTGTGGGATCGACCCTTACTCACGTAAGGTTTATTACTTGGACGACCCAGTACACTTGCTGGTTAGTTGAATGGAGTTGTGATCACACGTGTCATTACCAGGGATCTTTAAAGATCCCAATTCATCATACCATGATATCTTTGGTGTATTTTTGAAAGAGCCATTAAATAAATCCCATGCAAATACCAAGAGGGAGTACAACTTTAAGGATCACAATTTTGTCCACCACCTCCACCAGCATCGGCGCCGGCACCAGCACCAGCACCAGTACCAACACCAACACCAACACCACCACCAAGAATAACAACATCAAGCACAAACAAAAACAGATACAAAATCAGAAATTCAACAAATCAAGAAATCATAAATTCAACAAATCATCACAAATTCAACAAATTCAATAACTAAACACAAGTAGAAGCAGAAAGCAGAAAAAATCAACACAAGTAGAAGCAGATACAGAAGAAGAAGCAGATGCATAAGAAGAAGAAGAAGAAGAAGAAGAAGAAGAAGAAGAAGAAGAAGAAGAAGAAGCAGATGCAGAAGTCGAAGCAGGACCGCCGACAGCTAGTGGGCGACGGAGCAACGGCGGCTGGGTAGATCGGCGGTGGCAAGAGCATGCATGAGCGGCGGCGACGCACTCCACGGCTGGGTAGATCGGCAGCTTGGGCTCCCCTTCCTGGCGACGTACTCCACGGCGGCGACGATGTAGGTGTTGGATAGTGGTGGCGGCTATGGCAGCGGCCTCCTCCCCTCCGCCGGTGATCCCTCTCTCTTTCTCAGATCTCCTCTCTCGCTGCTCGTGCTCGATGGCGAAGGACCTAAAGGTGGCGGTGTGGTAAGAAGCGACGGTGGAGACCCGCGGTGAAGGCGGAGACCCGCCGTGAAGGCGATGGCCTCCTCCACTTCCTCCTTTGCGTTTCCTCCCCTCCCCCTCCCCCGCGCAACAAAAACGCGTTTCCTTCCCTCCCCCCTCCCCCCAAAACATGTTCTGTTTTTTTTAATTTTATTTTTTTATTAAAATAAGGGTAGTTTAGGAATAAAATTAAAAATTTATTAAAAATGATGATTTTAATACGAAAAAAAAACGTTAAGAATGATTGTAAATAAAAAATTACGATGGGGCAGTTTCGTTTCTTACTCTCAACGTTAGGGACTAAAACAATACTTATCCCAAAATTTAAACATGTTTAAAAAAATAACATTATAATTTAATGTCATATCCTTTTTAATAAGTATCTATCTAAAAGTAATTTTAAATTTTTAACTAATATTATTCAAATAATATTTATTTTATCAAAATCAATTTTAGTATAAAGTTGTCAAATATAAATCTTGTTGGCATAAATTCACTTCTACCGATCAATTTTATAAAATTACTTTCATTTAAACTTCAGTTTGACAAATTCCAATCAAACACTGCAAATTATTTCTTATATTGGGTTGAAAATAGTAATTTTTAGGATCATGGATTATAAGGATGTTATTCACAAATGTAGAACTTTTTTATTTAAAATATAAAAATCGGATCCTCTGATTTTTTTGGAACAAAAATTGGACCATCCGATTTATAAAATTTTGGGTAAATACCCTTTCCGGTCCCTAAGCATTTTAAATTGGGACATGTCGCACCTTTATCATCCAGAAACCTCAACCAGGTCCTCAACCATCAACGTTAGTGAACGTATCGACCCTTGTGACCGGTTGCCAACAGGTTGCCTGGATGAGGTGTCAGGTGAAGGCTGAGTTGTCAAATATAGGTGCCATGTGTCATTAGAAATTGTTGCAGGGACTAAAAATCCCTCCCTGCCCAAACTGTTCTAAGCCCCACCAGCAACACCCTCCACTCACCACTCCTCCCCAGTACTCCTCCACCAACTCCACCGCCGCCACCACTACCACCGCCTCACAACCTTCGCAACTCATGCGAGTCCTCCACCTCTTCTTCTTCCTCCACAACCTCCCAAATGTTCACCCAATGGAGGTTTTCTCTCCCGACAACACCCTCCACCACCACCACCACCACCATGACTCCTCTGCCACAACAACTACCACCACTCCATCACCGCTTCTACTTCCCAACAATCTCGAAGAACTCTTTCACCTCTCTGAACTTTAACTCACAACCAACTCCGAATCCGACCGCGCCATAGCCATCCACCTTCTAGAACGTTCTCTCGTCTCAAACCCTCCTCAACAGCACATATGAACACCTTAGACAGGGCACTGAAATCAATTATTAAGAATCAGATCTGTTATATGTTAATATTGATATATGGTTATGATTGCAGCATATTATCCTCCAAATCATCATTGCATGAAATTGAAAGCCCAAAAATTGAATTCTGCAATCCTCCACCGGTGACATCACTGCGCAAAGCACTTCCTA
This sequence comes from Arachis hypogaea, assembly GCF_003086295.3. NCBI lineage: Eukaryota > Viridiplantae > Streptophyta > Magnoliopsida > Fabales > Fabaceae > Arachis > Arachis hypogaea. The sequence continues at coordinate 32,365,408 of NC_092045.1, read as the reverse complement.
TGTGAAAATTTAAGTCACCCATTCCTTCCATTGGACCAGAAATTGCGGCATAGTTTAGGCCTAAATCACCGCCACCAACTCTTGAAAAGTGATCTCCAAGTTGCTAATGATGCATTAATGGAGCCATGAATTTCAGCGACGAGGGCACCGGAGGGCTTAGGCCTACGATTTTAGAGGCAAAGCTGCCACTAGAGACAGTGGGACCTCCGCAATTAGAGCTCGGTGGTGGTGACTTGGAGCTGTTGTTGCTGGTGGTTGTTCCTTTAGTCCTCTTGTTGCTCCGGCAGTCGCCGCCGACCCGAACATTTCTCTTATATTTGATTTTGGGTCAAATCATATCTCTTGTTCAGTTGCTAGTTGCTGATTGAAGAGAGGAAAGAAAAAGAACAAAGCATGTTTGCATCTATATAAACTGTAATCGTGCAATTGGAACTTCAAGTGTGATCAAATCTATTGTCTGATGAGTAAATTATTTTGATGAGTTACGAAGGTTGTGAGGCAGTGGTAGTGGTGGCGGTGGTGGAGGAGTGCCGGGGAGGAGTGGTGAGTGGAGGGTGCTACCGGTGGGGCTGAGAACAGTTTGGGTAGGGAGGGGGTTTTTAGTCCCTGCGACAATTTGTAGTGACACGTGGCACCTATATTTGACAACTCAGCCTTCACCTGACACGTCATTCAAGCAACCTGTTGGCAACCGGTCACAGGGGTCGATACGTTCATTAACGTTGATGGTTGAGGACCTTGTTGAGGTTTCTGGATGATAAAAGTACGACATGTTCCAAGTTAAAATGCTCAGGGACCGAAAAGGGTATTTACCCTAAAATTTTTTATAAAAGAAATCACAATAAATAAATTAAATCCTCCGATTTAATATTAAAAAAATTTAAAAATTAACTTGCAAAGTAATTGATAGGTCCCATTACTGATTTCCATACTAAAATAAAAATACATTACACAACCAATAAATACATACACACTTAGTATGTGTTTGAGGGGAGGAGATTGACTCGATTTCCTTCGAAACAAAAAATTCTTTTAAATTTTTAAAAATAATTAATTTTATTCATATGGCTAAACATTTTTAATATGAAAAAATTATCGTTATATATGTTCAAAAATGGCCTTGACTGAGTGAAAGAGGTATATATAAGAACAAGTAAATCGTTAGAGATAAAAAAAACTCCTTTTAATGGAACAAAAATCTTTTTTAAGGCAAAAAGCACAACTCATCAATAATAAAAGAATTAAAAAAATTCACTCCAAACTGAATTACTTTTCATCCAGTAAAATTGTTTTTCGTTCCTAACGAATTTTTGATATTTATATCGTTTAACGAAAAAGTTTAGGGGCCAACAACTTTATTAAATTTTAGTCATCATGTAATCATCAAAAGAAAAGTAAATAATCTCACACCATTAGTTAAAATCTCACACCATTAAAAACATCATTGATAACTATTTGATAACTATAAATTACAAAAATTAATGGCCTCCTAACACTTCTCTTTATATTACACTATTTTGACCTCCCTTTTAGAAAAAGCACCATTTTTTCATCTATTTAAAACATGAAATGTATTTATACACATGATAAATTTTCAATCATGCATACATATTTTAAAAATACCTTATTAATAGCCTATAATGTTATAAAAACACCATAATAATTTCCATAAGCCATGACATGTATACATAACTTTTAAATGATTCTTCTATTTTTAATTCTCTAACAAATATTCTTATTAAAACATTCGAAAACTAAACTAAATAAACGCTAAAATTAAATGCATGAACACGCAAGTCCAAAAGTGGCAGTTAGAACCCCTAGCTATCCCCTAGACCTATTAAGACCGAATATGGTCATTGGCCAATGACTATAGCCAACATAGTCCCGTTTCATTGTTTTTTTTTTCTTTTATCTTTTACCTCTGAAAACTCAAAAAATGATGTTTCATAATTAATCCACAGCTCATCACCATGAGAATCCAACCACTATAGAGATTGATGTAGGAACAAATAATTAATAAGATTTCCATTTTTATGGAGGCACTGAAAAGAAATACTTGAAAACACCCTAAAAAATTGAACCTAAAATTAACAGTTGTGGATTCAAGGACCACGCTGAATAACTCCAACACACAGTCACTGACCAAAGAGAAATTGAAAGTTGAGGCTTCATATTTTTAAAAGTTGGATTTTAATTTCAACAACCATGCCTACTATAGCAGCATTACTCGATATGATGATGCTTCTTTTTTTTATATAAATAAATACATTTAGCTAATAAAGTCTTGATTCCTATCAATCCTGATTTAGAAGTAGAAACTAGAAAACAGATCCTTATAGAAAGAGCTTTCTCGATCTCCTTTTGCTATTATATGAAAAAGAAAAAGAAGAAAAGATTCTCATCCCAATGGGCAAAGGCTGATCAAAATCATGCCCATAGTGATGAATTCACATCCACTAAAGTTGCATTACCCATTGCAGGAAAAAAATAATTGCAGCAAAAATAGAGAATTAATAATAGAGTGTATATAATCATCTTAATAAAAATAATTTTTTCCCAATCTACTATTTGAATAAAAAATTATATATATAAAATCAACTAGGTATATACTAAAAATTAATTATTAAATTAATTATTTATATAAAATATATATTAAAATATAATTATATAATAAAAATAAATTAAATAATATATATTTTTATATACAAATATATAATTTCTGATTGTTTATAAACATATAGTAATTTTTATAAAAAATAAAAAATTGATTAATAATTATTCGTGTATTAAAATTAAAGTTTAGAAAACAAATAAACCAACTAAACTGATTTTCCCTTTTCTATATATACAAAAAAGGTTAATTAATTTCCAAACTCCCAACAGACAATTTAATGTAATGTAATATGAACATTCAAGAACAACAAGAACAATGAACACTAATAAAAAAAAAAAAAAAACACTAGCTAACTAGTACCATGGCCATGTTGTGAATGTGAACTTTGCCTTTCTTCTTGTTGTTCTTCTTCTTTATTATCATCTTCGTCATCATCGTCGTCGTCTTCTTCATCTTCATGATCATCATCAGGATCCTCTTCTTTAATCTCCCGGGATGGAGTCTCCTCCACCTCCGGCGCCACGTGCTCTCCTCCTCCATTAATCTCCGGCGGCGCCACGACCTGAGGCGGCGGAACAGGAGGAGAGCGAAGAACAATGGTGCCGTCGACGCAGGAGGAGCACTTGGTTTCAACCCAAGTTTCAATGTCGTAATCGCCGATACCCATAATCCGACGACCCGAACAGATTCTACCGATCATTCCCGCCACCACACCCAAAACGGTTATAACTGCCACCACCCCAATAACGGCTCCAACCGAACCGTTACCCGAATGGGTCGTGTAAGCTTGCTCCGTCACTTCTCTTGCCGGCGGCGGTGGTGGTGGTGGCAGCAGCGACAGCGGTGGTGCCTGTTCCACTAATGGTGTGGACATCTATATATGTATGGTGGTGATCAAATTTATTTATTTTTGGGTGTATTGTTTTGATGATTTTGAGGTAAGATTTTAAGGTTGTGTGAGAGATGAAAAAGAAGAAGATGATGAAGGGGTTAACATCTTATTCATTAAAAGTGATGATAATTTATTTGTTTTTTTCAGAAAAAAAAAAAGAGAACTTTTAAAGTTTTTTGTTTAAGAAAGTTTATGTTTTTATATCAAACATTTTATGGGTTTGGTTTATGATTTGTGAAGCAGAGAGGAGGAGCATATAGTATGGACTATGGAATAAGAACAAGGTATAAGAAAGAAAGGACTTGAAAAGAGAGTGAGTTTCTTTCTTCTAAGACTTGTTCTCAACCACAAAGTAGGAACTGGAATATTAATAACATCTTTAAATGTCATTTTTTGTGTGCCCTTTTTTTCTCTTCCCCTTCAGGCTTAGACCAAAACAAAAAGTATTAGCTTTTAATTTTTGGAATTAACTTTTTTTGGGGTGGTTGATAATATAAGAAATAAAAATTCATAAGTGGGTATTAGGGTATATTATTCTCCTTAATAAATACTTAATGATCAATATTTTTTATATATTTACATTTAATTTAATGTTAGCTATCTTTATTTCTTAGTTAAAAATATTGACCTTCTACTATTTTCATTTTAATTTTACATAATTTGTTTGTTAATAATCTAATTAAAAATATTCACAAAATGTTTCTATTATTATCAGAGACCTCTGATTCAAAATGATATATATAAGTTAGAGGTATAATTTAATATTTTCGGTGGAAAAGTGAGGTGAGTATTTTCTAGGCACTTTTTATGATACTTTGGATGAAAAAACTAAAAAGCGCAGTGGTGTGCAGTGGAATCCTTTGACAAATCACAAATCCCTTACACACATATCAAAACTCGAGTGATGGGTGTCGAATTGTGGGGTCCAAATGTCTTTTGTGTTGTGAAATCAAACCAATCAGATATATTCATGCTCTGATTTCACAACAAAACATCAAATCTCTAAAGCTGTTACACCATGGAACGGCTTGGAAAGACTAATTTTTTTTTAATGGATTGGAGGGACTAAATACCCATTTTGGTCCCTGAGATTCACGCGATTACTCATTTTGGTCTTTGAAATTCAAAATTACCTATACTGGTCCTTCAGATTCAAGTTTAGGCACCAATGTGGTCCCTTGATTCGATTAGGCTAACGAAGTGCTCAGATGACACCCTTCCTACCACATTGGATGATGGGTAAATGACGTTGTTTATCATTGGCACCCAAACAAGTCAGAAATATCATCATTTTGTATATAAAGGGAAAAGAAATGATGGAGACCCAAAATAAAGTATTCGTCTTCTTCTCTACCTCTACTATTCTTCGTTTCTAACTTGTTTGGACGCCAAAAGTAAACGATGTCGTTTACTCATCATTCAGCGTGGCAAGGAGGGTGCAATCTCAGCACGGAAAGAATTGAGGGACTATATTAGTGCCTGGACTTGAATCTGGAGGACCAACATAGGTAATTTTGAATTTCAGGGATCAAAACAAGTAATTGCGTGAATCTCAGGGACCAAAATGGGGATTTACTCGGATTGAAGGAGTATGTCATAGAGAGTTAATGTGTTTTTTATGAATATGAAAACAATTTTTTTATTAAATTAAAAATTGTAAATCTAATGCTTAAATTTTGGCGCTTTTTAATTTAGATATTGTACCGTAGTTGGTTTATGATAATGATATGGGGGTGAGAGGTGTGTAACCAAGTTGTGGTGTCACGGGGAAAGCTACTCGGACCCTCCGAGTTTAAGACAGAAAACGCACGGTCCGAGTCCAGTGCATTTGGCTCAGGTTGGTGAGGGACTCGGACCCTCCGAGATGGCTACTTCACGGACTGTCCGATTTTTATTGGACTAGTCGCACGGTCCGAGTTGGTGCCGACAATGGACACGCGTCGCTTCCCCGTTGAGTCCCTAGACGGTGCCCCTCATAAACACAGAAAGAGAAGTTTGCTCCCTCACCATCCGAATCCACACTTCACTCCCACTAACCTTTCCCCCTCACAGCCTTCTTCTTCATCTCTCTGAGTTTTGCATGGTGGAAGAGGGCTTTCAACAAGAATGCCAAAAAAATATAAAATTAAAGATGTTGATCGATCTGAGCTTCATATTATTCACTATCTCAGTGATCCTGATTATGTAAGTATTTTTTTAATTTTTTTAAATTTTTTAATTTTTTTATATTTATAGTTATTAAAATATAAAATTTCAATATTATGATTGTTGTTAGACACACAGTTGAAGAATATAAATAGAATGATTATGACTAATTTATGAATATTAGTTAGATTATTTTAAAATATTTTGAACAGATTAATAATTATATTTATGATGATTAAAATTTTTTTTATGATTATATTGTTGTTAGACATGCACTTGAAAAACATAAATGGAATGATTATGACTTATTTTTTATTGTTTGTTAGATTTGTTTAAAATTATTTTACAGATTATTATTTATATAAATCATGATTAAGAAATTCGTTATGATTATGTTGTTGTTAGACATGTAGTTGAAGAATATAAATAGAATGGTTATGACTAATTTTTAAATATTTGTTAGGTTTTATTTAAATATTTTTTTACAGATTATTAATTATATATATCATGATAAGAAAATTTTTTATGATTATGTTGTTGTTGTTGTTTAGTTTTGTGTTTTTGGCTGTAGTAGTAAGTAGTAGATAATGTAAATTTTTTATAAATTTATTTATTTTTAGTATAATTATTATTTGTAAGCCAATGTTATTTAAATGTGTTTTTAAGAAATTAAGTATAACTGTTATTGATTTTGGTTAAATGTTATTATTATTGTGATAAAGTGTTAATGCTGAGTTGATTAGAAAGGTTATTTTAATTAAGCCATGTTAGCTATTTCTTTATGAGAATATTTAAATAATTTTAATTGTAGTAATTATTATTAGCAAATTAATTATTACCGTTGTTAGAATATGAATGATGGCATATACAGATTATTAATATTTTGTATTGCAGGGGAAAAATTTTTTAACAAAAGAGTAATTAACGTTCGATATTATTGTGGATGTTGTAATATTGTTGAGATTTATGATTAGGAATATATGTATTTGTAATGAGTTTCATTAGCAGTTATGAATACTTTTGAGGATTAACTAGTTAAATTTAGAAGTTACAAGAGTTAGTTGTATAAGGATTCAGTCAAAGGATTGATGATGGTAAGTTAGTAATTCTTAATAATTTGATTAGTAATTTGTTATGTTTGTTTTGTAGAAATCAAGAATGTTGACATGTAACCATCCACTTCCTCCGGATCGGTACAACGAAAGGGTGGAGGATCATTTGCGAATTACCGGGTTCTATCATGCATCTCAGATTGGGATAGTGCAGTGTCAGAAAGCATTGGTAAATGCTCTAATTGAACGTTGGCACCCAGAGACACATACTTTCTACCTTCCCATTGGTGAATGTGCTGTGACACTTGAAGATGTAGCTCTGATTCTTGGTCTTTCCACAGATGGTCTTCCAGTCACAGGGATGACAATGAGCAGTTTTGAAGCGTTGGAGGCGGAGTGTTTGCTTCAATTTGAAGTTGCACCGCGTATGTCTGATTGTAGATCTAGTTGCATAAAACTTACTTGGCTCTGTGATCTAAAAGAAAATTTACAACTCCAGTCACATCGAAGGCCACGTAGATCGACTGCAAACTCCAGTCCGCTTGGCATCTCACGCACCTCGAAGACCTCATTCTGCCGGTCAAAGCAACTGACCTGTATGTTTCCTGATGCAAGTTGGTTTGCAAGCAACTTCGAGGTCACGACTTCGAAGAACACATGGCCAGCATTAATCCGCGCTTCTGCCTCTGCTCTTTTTCTGGTGAAAAGCTCGTTTAGCCTGTAGAATGTTGCCTTGATAAGAGCAGTAATAGGAAGATTGCGTGCACCCTTCAACACTGAATTGATGCATTCCACTAGATTCGTTGTCATGTGACCCCATCGGTATCCACCATCAAATGCCAATGCGTACTGTTCGCGAGGAATTCGGTTTAACCAGTTGGTATACGCTTCCCCCCGTTCCCGTAATCGCTGGTAACGCACTTCATACTCCCGCACCGTCCTGGAATATCCTAGAGGATAGCAACAAAAAAAAAAGAAAAATTATAAATGTCGAAAACAAATATTAATATTTAACAACTGTTATTAAGTTACTTAAATTTAGTAGATGATTACCTATGTTGACGACCAATTTTTGGAGGTACGGTGCCTTGAATTTCCGCAGAAAATTCGACTCTATATGCCTGATGCAGAACATATGAAAAGCTCTAGGAGGTGACCAGGCTCCGTTACTCCGTTCCACAGCTGCATTGATGGATTCGTGTCGGTCGGATATTAGTCCCACACCATCCCGAGTGACAACATGTTGACGCAAGTTACTAAGGAAAAAGTGCCATGCATCAGAAGTCTCTCCTTCGACAATAGCAAACGCAATTGGGACGATATTGTTGTTGCCATCCTGTGAAACTGCGACTAGGAGACAACCCTTATACTTTCCGTACAAGTGAGTCCCGTCCACCTGGACAACTGGCTTACAATGTCTGAATGCCCTGATACAGGGGTAGTAACTCCAAAATACTCTATGCAGTACCCGAATATGACCGACCAAGTCATCGCCTTGGTATGCAGGCATAGTCTCAAAATGGACAACAGCTGATGGCTCCTTATGACACATGGCCTCAAACCATATAGGCAACGCTTCGTACGATGCCTCCCAACCTCCAAATATTTTTTCTACTGCCCTTTGCTTAGCCAACCATGCTTTCCGATAACTAACAGTATAGTTGAACTTCGATTGCACTTCTGCTATAACCGATTTTACCTTCAAGGAGGGGTCAGCCTCAACCAATGGCTTTATTGCTTCTGCAATTGTGATGGAGTCCAGCTTCGAATGATCCTGTGAAATGGTGGCTCTGGTACAAGTGTGACTACCATTATACCTCCTTATAACCCAACAATACTTCCTGCTGATCAGACTAACCCTGATAAGCCAATCACACCCTGACCCATACTGTGTACACTTGGCATAAAATGTCAAAGGCTCAGACTCATACACCCGGTAGTCTACGCTTTGTCGTATGGTATACTCTTTTATTGCCTTAATAACAGCTTCCCGGGAACTAAACTCCATCCCAACAGCAAATTCACCATCTTCGACAATAGGAACTTCTGCCAGGACAACCAGCATGGGAAAAATTTCAGTAAATACGTATATATTTCAAAAACCATACTAAATCAATATTAACTGCATCAAGTATGACATAAATCCGACCCTAACATCATGTTACTGGGTAACTTTTTTCACAAATACCGACATGAACGTCAGATGTAAAAAACCGGCCCAGACCGACCGGGTCGACCATCAACCCCGATGAACCAAATACTAACCGGTCCAGTTCTCTAAGTCATACCTACAAACACACATTAACTTTCAATTTCGTAACGTAGAGAATTTTATTATTATTTTCTACCCAATACCTATAGTGTATAACGTAAATAATAATAATAAAATATTAACTTCTATGTTCTATATTCATTTAAAATAACGTTATATGTTTCAAATGTTACTGAACACATATGTTGACTTTTATTTTTTTAACTTCTTACTATTTTTTATTTTTTTTTTTACATAGGATCGGGCTAACCGGTTCAATGTCTAACACATACATGACATCAACGCATGCTAAAATAATGGTTAACAAATACTAATTCATTCATAAATAATTCAATAACTAAATAAAAAATTACTCTTTTTTTATAACGTACCTGCAGTCATATATTCCGGAAACTCCGGAACATGCATGGCTTCCAAGTCCAAAACTCGCATGAATGAAGGCTCCCCAAACGGCATATCGTTTGCGAGTGCATCTGCCACCTCTGTCACATCTGGATCCATATTTCCCTCACCATGATCTTCATCTCCATCTGCACCAACACATTCGTAGTTGCTTTCGAACTCTTCTTCACTGTCACTATTATAATCTTCCCGTAGAATGTTTCGGTCTGCCTCAGATTGTTCAAACTCAACATATAACTCGATAAACGAGATCTGGGCCCAGTTTTCAATATACATTGAAAACATCTCCTGCATACTTGCTTCGTCCGTCACATATCTTGTTTGAAATTGGACAAACCCACCAAATACCGGTATGGGATATCTGTATAGAACACAGGATATTTTTTGTGCCCTCTCAGAATCAATCTTCTCACAGATCAAACCTTTGAGTTCTTCAAAGGAAATGATAAAAGGAATAACAACATCTACTGGATTTTCACAAATAAATTTTACCCCTTCAGACGTTTGTAATAAAATTTGACCAAAATAATACACCTTTAGTAGTACTCTATCACTCATTTCTCCTACTCACAAAAAAAAACCATAACATTAACTACTAACTTCTGTGATTTAGAACAAGCATGAAAGTGATCCAGAAGAACGAAACAGAGGAAGCGGCGCAGAAGAAGGGGAAGAAGACGGGTAACTTCACTAACTCGTTGCACACTTTTATATAGACTCTATACTCAACTCGGACCGTTCAACTAGGTTAACTTCATTCAAAAATATATTAAACAACCAAATCGGACCATGCGTTTTCATAAACCGGTTCTGCCATCCCTAGCCAAAACGGACGGTCTGACTCCCAATGCTACATGCAAATCGGACCGTCGGATTTGCAAATTTTATTTTCTCTCTCATATAAGTCGCATGGTCCGGCTTCTTACCTTAGCATGTCAGAAATTTCTGTCCCACAATAATGTTAAGCACCCTTTTATCCCATAACTCCGCACAACACATTCTTCTCTCCAATAACCAAAAAAATGAGCCAAATTTTGGTGGAGGTAAAAATCTAAAAGATAAATTTTGGGTGGAGATAAAAAATTGAAAGTCGATTTTGGATGGAAATAAAATTTGAGGATCGGTTTTAGATAAAAAAATAAAAAATAAAAAATAAAAAAACTTAAATTAGAGGGTGATAAATTCATATTTGATGATAATTTTTTGTTTAATTTGGACGGATTTCATCACATAAACTCACACTTAATCACCAAAATAGCATACTTTTGTGTTTGATCCCTAAATTGAGTCAAAATGTGAAAACATGCGTTTTTGTGCTTAAATTGAGCAATTTAATTCCACTTTTATTTCATTTGGTGTCGTGATATGTTTGGTAAGTGATTTCAGGTCCTAGAGGCAAAAGTGGAAGAAAAGCATACAATTGGGAGAAAACATGAAGAAAACAAAAGAGAAAAGCATTTCAGAGTGTGCCCACGCACAGAATGAAAATCAGCAAGTGCGCCTATGCACAACTTTTGTGCGTACGCACAGGAGGAAAAATCAGCAAGTGTGCATACGCACACATCTGTGCATACGCACATGTACCAGCATGTGACTTCATTAATGAAGCACGTAACTCGCGATTTTGGGGGCCTTTTGGCCCAATTTTGAGTGTGCTGAAGCAAAATTGAAGTGCTATATGAAGGAAACTTCATGCTATATGAAGGCATTAGGTTTTATTAGGTTTTCATTAGCTTAGGATCTTACTTAGATAGTTTTAGAACACAATTTAAGAGTATGAGTAGTGTAGAGTAGAAAATTCTCTCTTAGGATTTTACTAAATTTTCATTGTAGCATTTTATAGTTTCAAGTTTTCATCTTAGGCTGATAAACTGTTTTGTAAGCACTCTTTAATTTCTCTTTATTTACATCACTTTTACTTTTATTGTCTTTTGGTTCAAGTTACTTTGTTAATATATGCAATTTTAGTTTCTTGAAGTTTTGATTGGTGAATTTAGTGTTTTATGATTTCCATTTTCTTGCTTGAATGTTTATTATTGATATTGTGAATAGTTTGGTTATAATTTTTATTTTTCTTTGCAATTTCCTATGTTTTGTTTTTATACCCACAAGGTGTTTGTGAAAATGTCAATTATGGATTTTGAGTAGATTTTCACACCTTGGCTTGGAAAATGAGTTCCTAGGATACTAGAGTCATAATGTCCGACATTTAGTGGTAATTCTTGGGTAGTTAGTTGATTCTTGTTTCTATTGATGCTAGCTTTTTACTAAGAAATTAGTAAGTTAGCTAGGACTTATGGATTAAGGTCAATTATGCTTGCTTGACTTACTCCTCGATGTTTGGGGTAGACGAAGCGAGATTGACTCATCATAGTTACCATAGTTGTGGTTATGATGATGATAAGATTCCTTAATTCTCATTCCCAAGTCAAGGCTCTTTTATGAATTTATAGCATTTTCACTAGTTTTGACCTTACTTCCTTTTTACTTGCATTAATTTTAATTTTGATCTTTTCTTAGTTCTTTTATCTCTGAGTTCCTTTAATTTTTCGTTTCTTACTTGAAAACCCCTTTTCCTCACAACCAAGAGTGTGACATCTTAATTGCATTCTTAGGGAGAATGACCCGAGGTTGAATTACTCTCGGTTATATATTTGTATTTGAAAATCTAAACTTTGATTTGAGAGGATAGATTGTTAGTTTGGACTATGCTACCAACGAAGTGATTCTTATTTTGAGAAATTCCGAATCGACATAATCCTTTCTATCAAGTTTTTGGCACCGTTGTCGTGGAATGCAATTGGTGTTATATTTTGGGTTGTTGTAAATATGTCAATAGTGTAAATAGCTTACCTTTTGATTGTTTGGTTGTTTTTAACAATATTTAGGTTCTTGTTTTTCTTGTTTATTGTTGTCTTTTTTTTTTATTTTCTACTTTCTCTATGAGCTATCACCCCTATTTCTTGGAGCTTGGTTGTGATTGTATTGTGGTGTATGATGAATTCAAATTGGGATTGTATCATGGAGTGGGAGAATCAATTGAGGGAGCAACCACCTTCCTCATGCTACAACGAGTCAAACCTCCCCCAATATGCATACCAAACCCAAAGATATGAGCGGTGCCCTCTACACAACTCTCAACCACCAAAACTTCAAGAACCACACCATCCACCTCCATGGAATCCAAATGTTTATACACCTTGCCACCAACAATATGAACCATCACCTCCTTACATACCACCTCAATACCCTCACGCACATAACACACCTTCCAACCATACAACTTTTCTCCCAACTATTGAACCTTTTTTTTCACTTAAATATGAAGTTATTCAACCCTTGTCCCAAGAACAACAAGATCTTTAAGCTTTTCTCCAAGAGCAAGGAGAACTCCAAAAGAAGCAAGGGGAGTCCATGGCTACCATAGCCGAGGCGGTGAACCACTTGGCCTTGTTATGCTCAATTAATCAAGACATCTCCCTTGAGAAATGTGGAGGAGCAGTCAAGGAGTGTAATGAAGAGGAGAACACGGAGTCTCAAATAGAAGGAATGGAATTGACGCTTGAGTCACAAGAGGAGGAAGGTAAAACAAGTGAACCACAAGAGGTAAATGAAGAATTGAAGGAGTTTGATCAAGAAGTGGATTCCATCATCAATGATTTTTTGTCCAGCTTGGTCAATCCCCTCAATGATCTTGAGGAAACTTCCCCTCTTGAGTTTGAGAGAGATCGGGAAGAGCTTGAAAAGGGTAGTGAGGAAGAGGTGATCACTCAAGAAGTGGAGGTATTCATACAAGAGTCCAATAGGGTAACTCCATTCTAAGAGCAAATTGAGTGGGTGACAATATCCTCAATGAGCTTCATAGGTCCACACCAATATGCTCTCTTAGAAACGGATCACCAACTTAAGGTCCTTATTGGAGTGTTAAATGGTGAAGAAATGAATGTTGGTTTCTGTTCCGAGGGTTACTTGAAACTAAAGGTCGATCTCGGATGAGATCTTCTGTGCTGGTTGGTGCTGCTGTGTCCGACCTGAGAGAATTGGAGATGCTGCTGTTTCTTGATCACCGGAGGGTGGTGGTACCTGGAAGAGATTCCGATGCTTAAGTTAGCACGTGCTTTAGGCTCTGATTTTTGCATCATTTTCCTTTCCTGGGTTCTTGTTCCGTTGTTGCCTCCAAAGGGTCCCCTGGGCTTTGATGTTGATCCTCCGTTCTTTGCGAGTCATGGGGTTTCCCTTTTGCTGCCATATCTGACACTTGTTGATTGTTTCTTTTCCATTCTCTTACTGTTCGAGTTGTTCGGTAGTGACCTCTTCTTCTTTTTTCTTACTGTAGGTATAGTTACTATATGTCTACCCGTAGGAATATTGTCAAGATGTCCACAAAAATTCCTGTTGGCATGGCCGAATGGCTGGACTCTATAGTTCTGATGTGTGTTACAATGGCCGATCCGGAGTACTGTGAGAGGCTTAGGAGGTTCCATAGGATCTGTGGCAATAGGGATGATGAAAAGAATTATGAACTGGTGTCGCCTGATCCTGAGGAGAGGGTTAGTTTCCCTTCCTTAACTCAGGGAGGAAGGCCCTTCTTCTATGCTTATGACTACTTCTTTAGTCAGCTGAATATCACCATCTCTTTTACTGCTTTTGAGACCGACCTCTTATGGACTTGTAATGTAGCCCCTTCCCAGCTTCATCCGAACTCTTGAGCCTTCATTAAGATTTTTCAGCTGTTGTGTCAGGAATTAGGTATCCGACCTACCACACCCCTTTTTCTTTATCTTTTTGTTTTGACTAAGCCTGGAGTGGCCAAAAACAAAGCTTCTTAGATTTCCTTCCGAGCTACCCAGGGGAAGAAAGTGTTTTCAATGTTTGACGAGTCCTTTCGAGATTTTAAGAACTATTACTTTAAGGTCCGAGCTGTTGAGAATACCCGACCTTTCTTTTTAGATGAGAATGACGAGCCGACCTTTCCTTTATGTTGGCAAAAAGATATAGTAGCTACTAAGTATTCTTGGGAGAGTTTAGATGAGGTTGAACAGGCTTTTGTGGGTATTCTAGAGGAGCACTGGGGGGAGCCTCCTCATCTGGACATGAAGAGATATCTAAGAGATCCCTCCCTCCTTCGTGTCGAGCAAGGTAGCGTCCGACTTCTTTTAGAAGTGGTTTTCTTCTTTTGTTTGTAATGTTATCCCTCCTTATTGTTATAACTTGTTTTTCTTGGTTTCCTTTTCAGAGATGGTGAAATCTTCGGATTTCATGAAGGCTTTTTGGAGGGCCAAAAAGGTGACAGCTGCCCAAAATTTGTCAGCAAAGACCTTGGGGGAAGGGTCTTCTCGGGTGTCCCTAAAGAAGCCGACTTCTAACTCTCAGGGCCCGAGAAAGATCATCCCGACCCCTAGAGTTCGAGTAGTTCCCTTTGATCCATCTTAGGCGACTTCTGGCCCTGCCTTCTCTCCCAATACTGCTAGCCCGCCTTCCAAGCGTCAAAAACTGGTGGGACGTATAACCTTGATGACAAAGAATTTGACGGTGTGGCCTTTGCTACTGAATTGATTGCTCCCTATGGTAAAGTCCCTCTGGACAACATCTCCATCCTTTGTCACCTTGACTTTATAACGAACAATAGCATTCGAATGGCCAATGTTGGTGCGGCCTTATCTAGGGTTGTTAGGGAGTCCCCTGTCCGTGCTACCAAGGCTTTTCTAGAGGATGCCCAGACTGAGTTTAATAGGGTGAAAGGTCTGAAGGACGAGCTGGACGCCAGGATTGCCAAGCTGGAGATTGATGTGGAGAAAGAGAAGGAGCGTGCTACTAGGGCGGAGGCAACTGCTAACTTGGCTGAGGAGGCTGCAAAGAAGTATAAGGAGAGCTATACCCAGACCTATGGCGAGTTATTAGAAACTAAGGAGAGGCTTCAATCTGTCCAAGATGATTATGCTGAGCTTCAGGGGCATATGGTGAATAGTGTGACTGATATGTTAGAGATCCTGAAGGCTCAAGTTCGAGTTATTGCGCCCAAGGCCGATCTCTCCCTGTTCAGCATAGATAATGTGGTAAAGGATGGCAAGATTGTGCCTGCCCCTGATGATGATGATAAGGGGCCTCCTCTTGTGCCACTGGCCAGAGATTTGGCAGCTTCAGCTTCTTCCATTCCTTCAGAGGTCGACCCTCCAGAGCCCGAGCCCGAGGTGCGGATTATGAATGGGCCGGATGGAGTCGTTAATGCTACCCCGATCTCGACCAAGCCTCCTTCTCCCCCTGCCAAGGATGCTGTTACTAGGGCAAATTTGGATCCCCTATGACTTTTTATGATTGTGTACTATTACAGTCTGACTTGTGGACTTTGAACTTTTGCTTATGTTTTTTGTAGTTTGAATCTCTCTAATATTTGGTTGCTTGCTAGCAACTTTTTATTTCCTTAGAAAACAAAACACTTTAAACTCCTGGGCTGCCCTTTAGGTAGCCTTTGAGTATTTAATGCTTGAAAAATGCATTTTGCTGAATGTCTGGAGGTTTACTTTTTGTCATCCTTCTGGAATTTGATGGAGATCAGGTCTTTCCTAGTCCGACCTCCTTTGAGTGGGTTTTTCTACCATCGCCCTTAGGATTACGCTTTGCTTTGAATTGGTACTCGTCAACCCTTTATTAAGTCGGGCAAAATTATTCTTGTGGCTTGGTGTCCAAACTTTTAGCGACTTATCCGATGACTTTTCATTGTTCTTTATATAGAACCTTTTTAGCTAAGCACTTTTAAGCCTTAATTTTTTCAACCTTTTGGCTTTTTTCTTTTGAGATCATACCTGCCTCTGACGTCGACCCGTACGACCTTGTTATTCGAGCTTTTTAGTCATATTCCAACAACTTTTTAGGTAGTGTTCCTGATGAGGAACCTTTTCTTTATGGTTTGTTTGGATGACTTTTTAGCGCCATTTTGACTTGTGCTTTTACCTATTAAGTAGTGTCTTTTTGCAAGACTTATACCTTTCGGCGAAGCACTTCTGGCCTTTGGTTCTTTAATCTTTCTTTGGCCTTTGCGAGGTGTTTTCGTCCCTTTTCAGTGATCTTTTCATTGGTCCGACTTCTCTGTCGGGCCTTCTTAAGTTATTTTTAGTAATCCATTTTTAGTCAGACCTCGTCAGGTCACTTTTTATGGGTTACTTTTTATAACTTCATGCATTAACTTGCTTCTATCGGTTCACCTTGCCGACTTCTTTGTAATCGGGCGATGAATTGTGCGTTTTATGAACTTAGATTAATGCGTCTTGGTAGGAAACTTTTTAGGAAATTGATAACTTTCAAATAATAATGAGATAAAAACATAAATAAAAGTGTATACATTCGAGTACTTACCATTCTAGGTCGAGCAGTTTTTTAGATCTCGCCTTGGCGCCTCATTAAAAACCTTTTCAGGAAAAAGAGCGCGTCTTGACCTAAGATCTTTACTATTTTCTAGCTATAGTACCTTCTTAGGTTACAGGCATGCCATGATCTTGGTAGCTCTCGCCCTTCTAAGTCGGACACCTTGTAGTAACCTTTCCCCAGTACTTCTACTACTCGATATGGTCCTTTCCAGTTTACTGCTAGCTTTCCTTCTCCTGAACGACCTGCTCCGATATCATTTTGGATTAAGATGAGATCATTGGTGGTGAAGCTTCGCTGGATTACCTTCCGATTATACCTCAGAGCCATTCGACGCTTTAGGGCTTTCTCTCTAATCCGAACTCTTTCTCGGACTTCTGGGATAGGTCGAGCTCTTCCCTTTGAGCTTGGAAGTTGGTATCTTCATTGTAGAGGATCACTCTGGGAGATCCTTCTTTTACTTCCACAGAAATCATTGCCTCCATTTTGTAAGCAAGTCGGAATGGTATTTCTCAGTGGTTGAGTGTGGTGTTGTCCGGTATGCCCATAGGACTTGCGGGAGCTCTTCAGCCTAGGCTCCCTTGGCGTCCTGTAGTCTCCATTTTAACCCGGCCAGTATGATTTTGTTGGTGGCTTCCGCCTGTCCATTGGCTTGTGGGTGCTCTATAGAGGTGAACTAGTGCTTGATTTTCAAATTAGCTACCTGATTTCTGAAGCCCGTATCGGTGAATTGAGTGGCATTGTTTGTGGTAATGGAGTATGGCACCACAAACCTTGTGACAATGTTTCTGTATAAGAACTTATGACTTCTTTGGACGGTGGCGGTGGCCAAAGGTTCTACCTCAATCCATTTTGTAAAATAATCTATTCCTACAATGAGGAACTTAACTTGCCCTGATCCTTGAGGGAAAGGTCCGAGGAGGTCAAGCCTCCATTTTGTGAATGGCTAGGGTGAAGTGACACAAATGAGTTCTTCAGACGGTGCGATGTAGAAGATTGCGTGCTTCTGACATGGGGGGCATTTTTGACGAACTCTGTTGCTTCCTTTTGCAAGGCCGGCCAATAGAATCCAGCTTAGAGTACCTTTTTCGAAAGAGCTCGTGCCCCGAAGTGGTTACCGCACATACCACTCTGGACTTCTTCGAGGACTTCCCTTATAGCGGAGGTCGGGACGCATTTTAGGAGGGGTGTAGAGATTCCTCTCCTATATAGGACGTCGTGTACTATGGTGTAGTACTACGCTTCTTGTACTAGCCTTTTTGCCTCCTTTTTGTCTGTGGGGAGTGTTTCAGACTTGAGATAGTTAATTATGGGGGTAATCCATTCTTGATACCGACCTGATATGGTTAGGACATTTCTTCCTCCGAGATTGATGGACTTTGCAGTGTTTCTTAGATGAGGCTTCTATTATGGCCCCCTGGTTTGGTGCTGACTACTTTTGAAAGTGCATCAGCTCGGACATTCTGTTCCCGAGGTATATGTCGAACCTCATATCCTTCAAATTGTCCAAGCTATTCTCTAATTTTTACGAGGTATTTTTTCATGGTGGGATCCTTAACTTGATAGCTCCCTTCTACTTGTGAGGTGATTACTTGTGAGTCACTGAAGATGGTGAGTTTCTGTACTCCCACCTCCCTAGCCAGCCTCAAACTGGCCAGTAGCGCCTCATATTCAGCTTGATTATTTGATGCAGGGAAGTCAAACTTTAATGAGAGCTTGATTTGATTTCCTTGATCACTTTCTATAATTACACCTGCGCCACTCCCGGTTTTGTTCGAGGAGCCGTCCATGTAGAGATTCCATTTTGTGGGAGTACCCGGGGTGTTAGTGTACTCGGCAATGAAGTTGGCCAGATATTGTGATTTGATAGCTGTCCGAGCTTCATATTGAAGATCAAATTCGGATAACTCAACTGCCCACTGTAAAATTCTTTCAGCTAAGTCTGTTTTCTGTTAGATGCCTTTTATGGACTGGTTGGTTCATACTCTGATAGTGTGAGTTTGAAAGTATGGCCGGAGTCATCGAGAAGTAAATATAAGGGCATAGGCAACCCTTGTAGAGCCTTACTTATGAAGTAAATTGGTTGTTGCCCACTTTTGTCTTCTCTAACTAGTGCCAAAGCTATTGCCCGGCTTCCTACGGCGAGGTATAGTATGAGTTCTTCGCCTTCTCGAGGTCGAGTAAGGACGGGTGGTTGCCCCAAAAATTTCTTGAAATCTTGGAAGGCTTGTTCGCATTCTGGGGTCCACTCAAACCTCTTTCCCTTCCTTAATGTTGCATAGAAGGGGAGAGATCTTAAGGCTGATCCAGCTAGGAACCTAGACAGAGCCGCTAGTCTTCCATTAAGTTGTTAGACCTCTTTGACACAGGTCGGAATTTTCATGCGAAGTATGTCATGGCACTTATCTGGGTTTGCTTCAATTCCTTTTTGGGTGAGAATAAAGCCCAAGAATTTGCCAGCTTCTACCGTGAAAGTGCATTTTGCGGGATGAAGTCCCATCTCATGCTTTCTTCTGGTATTGAACACTTCAGCGAGGTCGGATAGCAACGTTTCCTCCCTTTGTGTCTTTACCAACATGTCATCGACATAAACTTCCTTTAGCTTCCCAATGTGGTTGGCGAAGACTTTGTCCATCGCTCTTGGGGTCAAGAATGAGGTCTTTTCTTGTTTGGGTGGATACATTGGAATTTGATTGTATCCTGAATAAGCATCCATAAAGGAGAGGTATTTATATTTGGAAGAGGCATCCACTAGAGTTTCTATACTTGGGAGCGGGTAGGGGTCTTTTGCGTAGGCCTTATTGAGGTCAGTCTAATCGGTACACATCCGCCACTTTCCATTTGACTTCTTTACCAAGACGACGTTGGCTAGCCACAAGGGGTACTCGACCTCCCTTATGAACCCTGCCTCGAGTAGGGCTTGCACCTGCTCTTCCACAGCTTGGGATCTTTCTGGGCCAAGCTTCCTACGCTTCTGTTGCACTGGCCGAAATCCAGGATATTCTGCCAGTTTATGGCACATTAGCTCGGGATCTATACTGGGAATGTCTGCGGCCTTCCATGCAAAGAGATCGGTATTATCCTTTAGGAACTGTATCAGTAGCTCCTTTAGGTCTCCCTTTAGGGTTGCTCCTATATTTGTTATATTATCCTGGGTATCCCCGATCTGGACTTCTTCGGTCTCACCTTCAGGTTGTGGACGAAGTTCTTCGTGAGCTCGAACTCCCCCGAGTTCGATGGTGTTGATTTCCTCTCCTCTGGGGTTGCCTTTTAGGTTTAGAATTTTGTTATAACAGTGTCGCGCGAGTTTTTGGTCTCCCTTTATGGTAGCGATCCTTTCCAGAGTTGGGAACTTCTTGCATAGGTATGGAGTGGAGACAACAGCGGCGAGCTGGTTCAGCGTTGTCTGACCTATTAGAGCGTTGTAGGCTGAGCTCACGTCGACTACAATGTATTCTATGCTTAGTGTCCTTGACCGAGTTCCTTTTCCAAAGGTTGTATGTAGTGAGATGTACCTTAATGGTTGAATGGGGGTGTCTTCTAGCCTAAACAAGTTATTTAGATATGCTCTGAGTTCTTTTTGTTGTAAGCCGAGCTTATCGAAGGTGGATTTGAACAGTATATCCGCAGAGCATCCTTGGTCGCTAAAGTTCGGTGGAGGTTGGCATTGGCAAGTATTATGGTAACAACCACGGGATCATTATGACCCGGGATGATGCCCGCGGCGTCT
This sequence comes from Arachis hypogaea, assembly GCF_003086295.3. NCBI lineage: Eukaryota > Viridiplantae > Streptophyta > Magnoliopsida > Fabales > Fabaceae > Arachis > Arachis hypogaea. The sequence continues at coordinate 32,344,936 of NC_092045.1, read as the reverse complement.
TCTTGAGTGAAGGTAATAGTGGGGAGGTCGACCGACCTGTCCCCTCCTCCAACATGGTATACCTCCTTAAGGTGTCTTTTGTGCGACGACTTAGAGATCCCTCCTCCTGCAAATCCTCCATTTATCATGTGGACATGCCTCTCAGGGGCGTGAGGAGGACGTTCAGCTCGTCCAACCTCTTCATCCCTTTTTCTCTTCTTCGGTTCATCTGTTTTGTTTGCCAGGAATCTATCTAGTCTTCTTTCCCGAGCCAGCTTTTTTACAACATTCTTTAGGTCGTAGAACGCGTGGGTAGGGTGCCCGTAAACTCGGTGGTATTCGTAATACTCTATCCGACTTCCTCCTCCTTTATGCTTAATCAGACAAGGGGTCGGGATCTTCTCAGTGTTGCATATCTTTCGGTAGATATCCACAAGAGACACCCGAAGAGGGGTGTAGTTGTGGTATTTCCTAGGTTTCTCAGTAACTTGGTCTTCTTTCTTCCTGGATTCTTTATCCTTATCCCGAGGTGTGTAGGAGAATTTGGCTTTTGAGCTATCTCCCAATCGGGAGTTCTCTTCCATGTTGATATATTTTTTCGCCCGTTCTTGAACCTCATTTAGAGATGTTGGGTGCTTTTTGGATATTGAGTGGCTAAAAGGTCCTTCTCTTAAGCCGTTGATGAGCCCCATGATAGCCACCTCTGTTGGAAGACTTTTATGTCAAGACATGCCTTATTGAATCTTTCCATGTAGTTGCAGGGGCTTTTTTGATCTCCTTGCTTAATACCTAACAGGCTAGGGGCATGCTTGGCTTTATCTTTCTGGATGGACAATCTAGCTAGGAACTTCTTGGCAAGGTCATTGAAGCTTGCTATTGACCTTGGCGGCAAACTGTCGAACCACTTTATTGCCGTAAGGTATCCGTAAGATACATCTGGTGCACGGAATTGTGATTCACACTTTTTACAACTCCGGTGCCACTAACCAGCAAGTGCACTGGGTCATCCAAGTAATACCTTACGTGAGTAAGGGTCGATCCCACGGAGATTATCGTCTTGAAGCAATCTATGGTTATCTTGTAAACCTTAGTCATGAGATTAATAATGATTTTTAGTTTTATTTGTAAAAAGTAAAAGAACATGAATTGAATAATACTTGTTGTGCAGTAATGGAGAACATGTTGAGGTTTTGGAGATGCTCTGTCTTTTGAATCTTTGCTTTTCTACTGTTGTCTTCTTCACAGATGCAAGGCTCCTTCCATGGCAAGTTGTATATTGGTGGATCACCATTGTCAATGGCTACTATCTGTCCTCTCAGTCAAAATGGTCCAACTACGGGTTCTGTAGGGCTAATCATCTGTCGGTTCTCACTCGTGCTGGAATAGGATCCACTGATCTTTTTACCACAAACAAGGTTTAGACTTTCCGGATCTCAAGAGTGCTACCAATTGGTTCTAGCTTATACCACGAAGACTCTAGTTTCATGGATTTGAACACTCTGTTGTTAGGAAAGGCAATCAAACTCGTGAACCAAGAACCCAATATATACACACTCAATCTAAGGTAGAACGGAAGTGATTGTTAAGCATGCGTTCATAAGTTGAGAATGGTGATGAGTGTCACGGATCATCACATTCATCATGTTGAAATGTGAATGAATATCTTAGAATAGAAACAAGCGTGATTGAATAGAAAACAGAAATAATTGCATTAATCCATCGAGACACAGCAGAGCTCCTCACCCCCAACCATGGGGTTTAGAGACTCACGCCGTAGAAGATACAAATTCAGATGTAAAATGTCATGAGGTACAAAATGAATCTCTAAAAGTAGTTTTTATACTAGATTAGTAACCTAGGTTTATAGAAAATGGGTAGACTAAGGTAGATAGTGCAGAAATCCACTTCTAGGGCCCACTTGCTGTGTGTTTGGACTGATCATTGAAGCTTTCATGTGCATAGATTTTTCCTGGCGTTAAACGCCAGCTTTGGTGCTAGTTTGGGCATTTAACTCTAACTTTTATGCCAGTTTTGGCATTTAACGCCAGAAAAGGGTAAAAAGCTGGCGTTTAAACGCCAGTTTGCGCTATCAAATCTCGAAAAAAGTATGAACTATTATACATTGCTGAAAATCCTAAGATGTCTACTTTCTAACGCAAATGAGAGTGCACCAATTAGGCTTCTGTAGCTCCAGAAAATCCATTTTGCATGCAGGAGGGTCAGAATCCAACATCATCTGCAGTCCTTTTTCAGCCTCTGAATAAGATTTTTGCTCAGGTCGCTCAATTTCAGCAAGAAATACCTGAAATCACAGAAAAACACACAAACTCATAGTAAAGTCCAGAAATATGATTTTTGCATAAAAACTAATAAAAATATACTAAAAAGTAACTAAAGCATACTAAAAACTACATGAAAATACCACCAAAAAGCGTATAAAATATCCGCTCATCACAACACCAAATTTAAACTGTTGCTTGTCCTCAAGAAACTAGATAAATAAAATAGAGTAGAAAGAAAATCAAGAGGCAATACATCTCAGAGTTTTAAGTGAAGCTCAGATTCTAATTAGATGAGCGGGACTAGTAGCTTTTTGCTCCTGAACAGTTTTGGCATCTTAATTTATCCTTTGAAGTTCAGAATGATTGGCATCCATAGGAACTCAAAATTCAGATAGTGTTATTGATTCTCCTAGTTTAATATGTTGATTCTTGAACACAGCTACTTTATGAGTCTTGGCTGTGACCCTAAGCATCTTGTTTTCCAGTAGTATTACAGGATACATAAATGCCATAGAAACATAACTGGGTGAAGCTTTCAGATTGTGACTTAGCTTTGCTAGAGTCCCCAGTTAGAGGTGCCCAGAGTTCTTAGGCACACTCTTTTGCTTTGGATCACGACTTTAACCACTCAGTCTCAAGTGTTTCACTTGGACCTTCATGACACAAGCACATGGTTATGGACAGCTTGATTATCCGCTTAGGCCAGGATTTTATTCCCTTGGGCCCTCCTATCCATTAATGCTCAAAGCCTTGGATCCTTTTTACCCTTACCTTTTGGTTTAAAGGGCTATTGGCTTTTTCTGCTTGCTTTTTCTTTTTTTTTTCTTTTTTTTGCAAGCTTTGTATTTTTCACTGCTTTTTCTTGCTTCAAGAATCAATTTTATGATTTTTTAGATTATCAATAACATTTTTCTTTCTTTTCATCATTCTTTCAAGAGCCAACAATTTTAACATTCATAAACTTCACTATAAAAAATATGCACTGTTCAAGTATTCATTCAGAAGACAAAAAGTGTTATCACCACATAAAAATAATTAGAATTTTTCTTATTGAAAACTTGAAATAATTGCCTCCTTACTCTAAAAAAATCTACTATTTTATTCATGTTTAGTGATGATGAGAAGAATAAATTATAGCTTACTTGGAGATAATAAAAATAAAAATGAAAAAATAAAGACCATAATTACTACTACTCATGTAATTCTTAAGATAGGTTTCTAATAATAAAAGTTATCACAGATTTAAGATTAGGACTCAACAACCTTTATTTTGGGAGATGGATGCTCCTTCAATCTATGGGGTGTCTGGTCCCTCAAGGGAGAGCTTTCTGGCGCTTCAGCTCCTGTAGCTCACGCCCTTGCTTTTCTTGTTCATTAAGCAGCTTGCAGAGCATGCTATTTTGATATTGCTGTTCTTCCTTAAGTTGATCCATAGCATCTTGCAGCTTGGTGACAGATGCTTCTAGGCGGGCCCAATAGTCAATTTGAGGGATTTCTGGGAGGAACTCTTGCGCCCTCCTATTGATGGAGTTGTCGTGTAGTTGTTGTCCCTCCATTGACTTTTTAGTGATTGGATGCTCGACTGAGATGAACTTATCCACTCCCATCTTTACCCCAGCATCTTTACATAGCAGAGAGATTAAGCTTGGGTAAGCCAATTTGGCTTTAGTGGAGTTCTTATTTGCAATTATGTAAATCTCACAAGAAATCAGATGATGAATCTCCACTTTGTTTCCCAGCATAATTCAATGAATCATCACTGCTCTTTTGACAGTGACCTCAGAGCGGTTGCTAGTGCACAGTATAGAATGCCCAATGAAGTCCAACCAGCCCCTAGCGAATGGTTTGAGATCACCTCTCTTGAGTTAGTTTGGGACACCTTTTGAGTTGGTTATCCACTTAGTTTCAGGGAGGCATATGTCCTCTAGAACTTGGTCCAAACGCTTATCTACTCTCACCATTCTCCTATTAAAGGATTCTGGATCATCTTGTAGTTGAGGCAGCTTGAAGACCTCTCTTATTTTATCAAGGTAGAAGTAAATAGTCTTCCCTCTGACGATAGTTCAAAAGGTATGGAAAGCAGTTCCCGTCATTCTTCGTTTATTTGTTAGCCACATATTTGAGTAGAATTTCTGGACCATGTTTCTTCCCACCTTTGTCTCAGGATTAGCTAGGATTTCCCAACCTCTATTTCGAATCTGTACTTGGATCTCCGGATATTCATCTTCTTTCAGATCGAACTTAACTTCCGGGATCACTAACCTCAAACCCATTATTTTGTGGTAATAGTCTGCATGTTCTTTGGTTAAGAACCTCTCATGATTCCAAAGTGATTTTGGATTATTCTCTTTCTTGCCTCTTAAAGTGATTTATTTTTCTTTAGGGGCCATGATCTTGGTGAGGTTTTGCTTAGTGATCACGGGAAAACACACCAAACTTAGAGGTTTGCTTGTCCTCAACCAAAAGAAAGGAAATGAGAGGAATAGAGGGGGATACAAATTCGAATGGTGGACGTATGTGGGTGGCCAAACGTGTATTTAAAAGGGAGGGGGTGGGATTCGAAAATTAAAAAAAAAGATATGATAGAAAGATATGATTTGTAAAAGATGAATCATGATATGAAAAAGATGAGATTTTAAAATTCGAAAGATATGGAAAAGATATAAAGAAGTTAAATCTGAAATTTTGTTGATGCATCTAAGAATTAATAGATGAAATGATGAGTTGGAAAAGATTTGGAAAGAAATTGAAAAGATAAATGAGTTTTTGAAAAATATTTGAAAAAGATTTTGAAAGAAAATGAAAAAGAATTTAGAAGATTATTACATTTTTGAAAATTGAATTTGAGAGATGAAGATTTGTAACATGTTTATGCAGAAAATTATGAATTAAAACATGAAAATTTGAAAAAAATTGAAGTGAAAAACAATCACCTCCCCCTGTCTGTTTTGGCGTTAAACGCCCAGAATGGTATCCATTCTGGCGTTTAACGCCCATTTGTTGGCCAATTTGGGCGTTTAACACCCAGCCAGGTACCTTGGCTGGCGTTAAACGCCAGAAATCTTTTATCACTGGACATTTTTCTAAACGCTCAGGATGTTACAACTCTGGCATTAAATCCCAGAATGGTCTCCATTCTGGCGTTTAACGCCCATAATGGTATTTTTACTGGCGTTAAACGCAGAATGGGTAAAAATGCCCCTTACTGGCATTTTCGTGCCAGTGAGCTCCTTTTCTCTACTTTATGCTCTGAATCCTTTTGTAACTCTGTAAGCTTCTACAATTGACAATTAACCTTAAAGATAATTTATATCAAACTCCTATAATTATTATTTAAATGAATAATAATAAAAAACTTTTGCTAATGGCTGGGTTGCCTCCCAGCAAGCGCTTCTTTATTGTCTTTAGCTGGACTTTTACTGAGCTTTAATCTAGTCTCAGTTTTGAGCATTCTTGCTCAATATTGCTTTCAAGATAATGTTTGACTCTCTGTCCATTAACAATGAACTTTTTGTCAGAGTCAATATCCTGAAGCTTTACATATCAATATAGTGACACACTTGTAATCACATATGGTCCCCTCCACCAGGATTTTAATTTCCCAGGGAACAATCTGAGCCTAAAGTTAAATAGCAGAACCTTCTGTCCTGGCTTAATGACTCTGTATGACAGCTTCTTGTCATGCCACCTTTTTGCTTTCTCCTTATAAATGTTTGCATTTTCGAAAGCATTGAGTCTGAATTCCTCTAGCTCATTCAACTGGAGCAATCTTTTCTCTCTAGCTAACTTGGCATCAAGGTTTAGGAATCTGGCCTAGTAGGCCTTGTGTTCCAGTTTCACTGGCAGGTGACAGGCTTTTCCATACACAAGCTGGTATAGAGAGGTCCCTATAGGAGTTTTGAATGCAGTTCTGTATGCCTACAAAGCATCATCCGGACTCCTTGCCCAATCCTTTCTACGGGTATTTACAGTCCATTCCAGGATTTGTTTTAGTTCTCTATTTGAGGCTTCAGCCTGCCCATTTGTCTGTGGATGATCTGGAGTTGCCACTTTGTGGTTAATCCCATATCGGATCAGAGTAGAGTCAAGCTATTTATTGTAGAAATGAGTTCCTCCATCACTGATTAGTATTCTGGGGACACCAAATCTGCTGAAGATATGCTTCTGGAGGAACTTCAGCACTGTTTTAGTATCATTAGTGGGTGTTGCAATTGCCTCCACCTATTTAGATACATAGTCTACTACCACCAGAATATAAGTGTTTGAGTATGATGGCGGGAAAGGCCCATGAAGTCAATACCCCATACATCAAACAACTCAATCTCTAAGATCCCTTGTTGAGGCATGGCATAACCGTGAGGCAGATTACCAGCTCTTTGGCAACTGTCACAGCTACGTACAAACTCTCGGGAGTCTCTATAGAGAGTAGGCCAGTAGAAACCACATTGGAAGACTCTTGTGGCTGTCCGCTTACTTCCGAAATGTCCTCCATATTGTGAATCATGGCAATGCCATTGGATCTTCTGTGCCTCTTCTCTGGGCACACACCTATGGATTATTCCGTCTGCACATCTCTTAGAGAGATTTGGTTCATTGATGAGTGGATAATTTATACGCATTTTGGCATTGTTTTTAGGTAGTTTTTAGTAGGATATAGTTACTTTTAGGGATGTTTTCATTAGTTTTTATGCTAGATTCACATTTCTAGACTTTACTATGAGTTTGTGTGTTTTTCAGTGATTTCATGTATTTTCTGGCTGAAATTGAAGGACCTGAGAAAAACTCTGATAAAAGGCTGACAAAGGACTACTGATGCTATTGGATTCTGACCTCCCTGCACGCAAAATAGATTTTCTGGAGCTACAGAACTCCAAATGGCGCACCCTCAAAAGCGTTGGAAAGCAGACATCCAGAGCTTTCCAGCAATATATAATAGTTCATACTTTATTCGAGATTAGATGACGTAAACTGGCGCTCAACACCAGTTCCATGTTGCATTATGGAGTCAAACACCAGAAACACGTCACGAACCAGAGTTGAACGCCAAAAACATGTTACAACTTGGCGTTCAACTCCAAAAGAAGCCTCTGCACGTGTAAAGCTCAAGCTCAACCCAAGCACACACCAAGTGGGCCCCGAAAGTGGATTTATTCATCAATTACTTACTTCTGTAAACTCCAGTAGCTAGTCTAGTATAAATAGGACATTTTACTATTATACTAGGTGTCTTTGATTGTCTAGTCTTTTGACCATTCGGTCTTTTGATCATTCATGGGGGCTGGCCATTCGGCCATGCCTGGACCATCACTTATGTATTTTCAACGGTGGAGTTTCTACTCACCATAGATTAAGGGTGTGGAGCTCTGCTGTACCTCAAGTTTTAATGCAATTACTACTATTTTCTATTCAATTCAGTTTATTCCTGTTCTAAGATATTCATTGCACTTCACCATGACGAATGTGATGATCCGTGACACTCATCATCATTCTCACCTATGAACGCGTGACTGACAACCACCTCCGTTCTACCTTAGACCGAGCGCATATCTCTTGGATTCCTTAATCAGAATTTTCGTGGTATAAGCTAGAATTGATGGCGGCATTCATGAGAATCCGGAAAGTCTAAACCTTTTCTATGGTATTCCGAGTAGGATTCAGGGATTGAATGACTGTGACGAGCTTCAAACTCGTGATTGTTGGGCGTGATGACAAACGCAAAAGAATCAATGGATTCTATTCCGACATGATCGAGAACCGACAGATGATTAGCCGTGCCGTGACAGAGCATTTGGACCTTTTTCACCGAGAGGATGGGATGTAGCAATTGACAATGGTGATGCCCTACATACAGCTTGTCATGGAAAGAAGTAAGAAGGATTGAAAGTATAAAAGCAGTATGTTGCAGAGATCCAAAAGGAACACAACATCTCCATACACTTATCTGAAATTCTTACCAATGATTTACATAAGTATTTCTATCTTTATTTTCTGTTTATTTATTATTATTATTCGAAAACTCATAACCATTTATTATTTGCCTAACTGAGATCTACAAGATGACCATAGCTTGCTTCATACCAACAATCTCCGTGGGATCGACCCTTACTCACGTAAGGTTTATTACTTGGACGACCCAGTGCAGTTGCTAGTCAGCTGTGCGAAGTTGTGAAGTTATGTTTGGACCATGGTATCATGCACCAAGTTTTTGGCGCCATTACTAGGGAGAGAACAAACATGAATGCCATTATCAGAAATCACAATTTTGCCTATCAAGTTTTTGGCGCTTGCCGGGGATTGTTCTAGTTTGGACAACTGACGGTTCATCTTGTTGCTCAGATTAGGTAATTCTCTTTTTGTTTTCAAAAATTTTTCAAAAATCTTTTAAAAAAAATTTTTCTCATCTGTTTTCGAAAATTTTTCAAAATTCTTAAGAATGGATTCTAGAGTTTCATGAAACATGTTGAAGCCTGGCTGGCTATAAAGCCATGTCTAAATTCTTTTGGACTGAGGCTTCAACTAATCACCACAATGCATGTAATGCCCTGCTGAAGCTTGGCTAGCTATTAAGCCATGTCTAATTCCTGGACTAGAGCTTCAGACTAACATTGAAAGATTCCTGGAATTCTTCTTAAAAATTTTTGAAATTCTTATTTTCTTTTTCCTATATGTTTTTCGAAAAGATAAAAGAAAATATAAAAAAATTATAAAATCATAAAATCAAAAAATATTTTGTGTTTCTTGTTTGAGTCTAGTGTCATCTTTTAAGTTTGGTGTCAATTGCATATTCATCTTATTCTTGCATTTTTCGAAAATTCATGCATTCATAATGTTCTTCATGATCTTCAAGTCGTTCTTGGTAAGTCTTCTTGTTTGATCTTTAAATTTTCTTGGTTTGTGTTGTATGATGTTTTTTATATGCATTTTTGCATTCATAGTGTCTAAGCATAAAAGATTTCTAAGTTTGGTGTCTTGCATGTTTTCTTTGCATAAAAAATATTTCAAAAATATGTTCTTGATGTTCATCATGATCTTCAAAGTGTTCTTGGTGTTCATCTTGACATTCATAGTGTTCTTGCTTGCATCATGTGTTTTGATTCATAATTTTCATGTTGTGAGTCATTTTTATGTTTTTCTCTCTCATAATTAAAATTTTCAAAAATAAAAAATATCTTGTCCTTATTTTTCTCAAAATTTCAAAAATTTGAGTTGACTTAGTCAAAATTTTTTAAAAAACTTAGCTATTTCTTATAAGTCAAGTCAAATTTTCAATTTTAAAAATCTTATCTTTTCAAAATCTTTTTCAAAAATAAAATCTTTTTCATTTTTTTACTATTTTTCGAAAATTTTTAATTTGAATTTTAAAATCTTTTTCTTATCTTTATTTCAAAATTTCGAAAACTTTACTAACAATTAAATGTGATTGATTCAAAAATTTGAAGTTTATTACTTTCTTGTTAAGAAAGGTTTAATCTTTAAATTCTAGAATCATATCTTTTAGTTTCTTGTTAGTCATGTAATCAAATTTTAATTTTAAAAAAAATCAATTCTTTTTCAAAATATCTTTTCTATCATATCTTTTTCAAAAATTTGATTTCAAAATATCTTCCAACTTCTTATCTTTTCAAAATTAAAATTCAAATATTTTTCAACTAACTAGTTGACTTTTTGTTTGTTTTAACTATATCTTATCTTTTTAAAAACCACCTAACTACTTTTCCCTCTCTAATTTTCGAAAATACCTCCCTCTTTTTCAAAAATTCTTTTAATTGATTAATTGTTTTAAATTTTAATTTTAATTTCCTTTCTTAATTTTTGAAAATTACTAACTTTTTTTCAAAATTAATTTTCGAATTCTCTCCCTCTCATCTCCTTCTATTTATTTATTTATTTACTAACACTTCTCTTCATCTCAAAGAATCTGAACTTATCTTCACCCTTGTGTTTGGATTCTTACCTTTTCCTTCTTCTATTCCCTTCTTCTTCTACTAACATAAAGGAATCTCTCTACTGTGGTAAAGAGGATCCCTATTATTATTTTCTGTTCCCTTTTTTTTATATGAGCAGAAGCAAGGACAAGAATACTCTTGTTGAAGCAGATCCTGAACCTGAAAGGACTCTGAAGAGGAAACTAAGAGAAGCTAAATTACAACAGTCCAGAGACAACCTTACAGAAATTTTCAAAAAAGAAGACGAGATGGCAGCCAAAAATAATAATGCAAGGAGGATATTTGGTGATTATACTACACCTACTTCCAAGTTTGATGGAAGAAGCATCTCAATCCCTGCCATTAGAGCAAACAATTTTGAGCTGAAACCTCAACTAGTTGTTCTACTGCAACAGAACTGCAAGTTCTATGGACTTTCATCAGAAGATCCCTACTAGTTTTTAACTGAGTTCTTGCAGATCTGTGAGACTGTTTAGACTAATGGAGTAGATTCTGAAGTCTACAGGCTCATGCTTTTCCCCTTTGTTGTAAGAGATAGAGCTAGAATATGGTTGGATACCCAACCTAAAGATAGCCTGGACTCCTGGGATAAGCTGGTCGTGGCCTTCTTGGCTAAGTTCTTTCCTCCTCAAAAGCTGAGCAAGCTTAGAGTGGATGTTCATACCTTCAAACAAAAAGATAGTGAATTCCTCTATGAAGCTTGGGAAAGATACAAGCAGATGACCAAAAGGTGTCCTTCTGACATACTTTCAGAGTGGATCATTCTGGATATATTCTATTATGGTCTATCTGAGTTCTCTAAGTTGTCATTGGACCATTCTGCAGGTGGATCCATTCACCTAAAGAAAATGCCTGCAGAAGCTCAAGAACTTATTGACATGGTTGCAAATAACCAATTCATGTACACGTTTGAGAGGAATTCCGTGAATAATGGAACGCCTCAGAGGAAGGGAGTTCTTGAAATTGATGCTCTGAATGCCATATTGGCTCAGAACAAAATGTTGACTCAGCAAGTCAACATAATTTCTCAAAGTCTGAATGGATGGCAAAATGCATCCAACAATACTAAAGAGGCATCCTTTGAAGAAAAAGCTTATGATCCTGAGAACCCTGTAATGGCAAAGGTAAATTACATGGGTGAACCTTATAGAAACACCTATAATTCTTCATGGAGAAATCATCCAAATTTCTCATGGAAGGATCAACAAAAGCCTCAACAAGGCTTTAATAATGATGGAAGAAATAGGCTTAGCAATAGCAAGCCTTTTCTATCATCTTCTCAGCAACAGACAGAGAATTTTGAGCAGTGCACCTCTAATTTAGCAAACTTAGTCTCTGATCTGTCTAAGGCCACTTTAAGTTTCATGAGTGAAACAAGGTCCTTCATAAGAAATTTGGAGGTACAAGTAGGCCAGCTGAGTAAGAAAATCACTGAAACTCCTTCTAGCACCCTCCCATGCAACACTGAAGAGAATCCAAAAAGCGAGTGCAAGGCCATTGACATAATCAACATGGCCGAACCTAAGGAGGAAGGAGAGGACGTAAAACCCAATGAGGAAGACCTCATGGGACGTCTCTCAAGCAAGAAGGAGTTCCCTATTGAGGACCTAAAGGAATCTGAGGCTCATATAGAGACCATAGAGATTCCATTAAACCTCCTTCTGCCATTCATAAGCTCTGAAAACTATTCTTCCTCTGAAGAGGATGAAGATGTAACTGGAGAGCAAGTTGCTCAATATCTAGGAGCCATCATGAAGCTGAATGCCAAATTATTTGGTAATGAGACTTGGGAAGATGAACCTCCCTTGCTAATTAATGAACTAGATACATGGATTCAGCAAACTTTACCTCAAAAGAGACAAGATCCTGGCAAATTCTTAATACCCTGTACCATAGGCACCATGACCTTTGAGAAGGCTCTGTGTGACCTAGGGTCAGGCATAAATCTTATGCCACTCTCTATAATGGAAAAGCTGGGAATCATTGAGGTACAACCTGCCATATTCTCATTACAAATGGCAGACAAGTCAATAAGACAAGCTTATGGATTGGTAGAGGACGTGTTGGTAAAGGTTGAAGGCCTTTACATCCCTACTGATTTCATAATCTTAAACACTAGGAAGGAGGAGGATGAATGCATCATCCTTGGAAGACCTTTCCTAGCCACAGCAGGAACTGTGATAGATGTTAACAGAAGAGAATTAGTCCTTCAATTGAATAGGGACTACCTTGTGTTTAAGACCCAAGGGTGTTCTTCTTTAACAATGGAGAAGAAGCATAATCAGCTTCTCTCAATACAGAGTCAAACAGAGCCCCACAATCAAACTCTAAGTTTGGTGTTGAATCCCCACATTCAAACTCTAAGTTTGGTGTTGGGAGTCTACAACATTGACCTGATCACCTTTGAGGCTCCATGAGAGCCCACTGTCAAGCTAGTGACATTAAAAAAGCACTTATTGGGAGGCAACCCAATTTTTATTTATCTTATTTTATTTTATTTTTATTTTATTTCTTCTTTATGTTTTATTAGGTTCATGATCATGTGGAGTTACAAAATAAATACTAAAATTAAAAACAGAATCAGAAATAGAAAAAGAAAAAGCACACTCTGGAGGAAGAGCTTACTGGCATTTAAACGCCAGTACGGAGCATCTGGCTGGCGTTCAACGCCAGAACAGAGCATGGATCTGGCGTTGAATGCCAGAACAAGCAACATCCTGGCGTTTAAACGCCAGGAATACACCCTGAGGAGAGCTGGCGCTGAACGCCAGAAACAAGCATGGAACTGGCGTTCAACGCTAGAAACATGCTGCAAATGGGCGTTGAATGCCCAAAACAAGCATGAAGTTGGCATTCAATGCCAGAAACAAGCATCAACCTGGCGTTGAATGCCAGGATTCCATAGAGAGGGCATTTTACACGCCTCATTGGTGCAGGGATGTAAATCCTTGACACCTCAGGATCTGTGGACCCCACAGGATCCCCACCTACCTCAATTCACCTTCTCTCCTCTTCACACAATCCAATAAACACTCTTCCCCAAAACCCTTCACCAATCACCTCAATCTCTCTTCCCTATCACCTCTTCACCACTCACATTCATCTACTCTTCCCCATAAACCCCACCTACCTTCAAAATTTAAAATCTCTTTCCCACCCAAACCCACCCTAAATAGCCGAAACCACAGACTTCTCCCTTTTCTCCATATTTTCTTCTTCTTCTTCTTCTTCTTCTTCTTCTTCTTCTTTCTTCTCTTGCTCGAGGGCGAGCAATATTCTAAGTTTGGTGTGGTAAAAGCATAGCTTTTTTGTTTTTGCATAACCATTGATGGCACCTAAGGCCAGAGAAACCTCTAGAAAAGGGAAAGGGAAGACAAAAGCTTCCACCTCCGAGTCATGGGAGATGGATAGATTCATCTCCAAAACTGATGAGCGGATAATTTGTACGCTTTTTGGCATTATTTTTAGTATGTTTTTAGTAGTTTGAGTTGAGTTTTTAGTACATTTTTATTAGTTTTTAGTTAAAATTCACTTTTCTGGACTTTACTATGAGTTTGTGTGTTTTTCTGTGATTTCAGGTATTTTCTGGCTGAAATTGAGGGACCTGAGCAAAAATCTGATTCAGAGACTGAAAAGGACTGCAGATGCTGTTGGATTCTGACCTCCCTGCACTCGAAGTGGATTTTCTGGAGCTACAGAAGCCCAATTGGCGCGCTCTCAACGGCGTTGGAAAGTAGACATCCTGGGATTTCCAGAAATATATGATAGTCCATACTTTGCCCAAGATTTGATGGCCCAAACCGGCGTTCAAAGTCACCCTCAGAAATTCCAGCGTTAAACGCCGGAACTGGCACCTAAATGGGAGTTAAACGCCCAAACTGGCATAAAAGCTGGCGTTTAACTCCAAGAGGAGTCTCTACACGAAAATGCTTCATTGCTCAGCCCAAGCACACACCAAGTGGGCCCGGAAGTGGATTTTTATGTCATTTACTCATCTCTGTACACCCTAGGCTACTAGTTCTCTATATATAGGACCTTTTACTATTGTATTATCATCTTGGTTCTTCTGGTTCCCTCTCTGGGGCCGAAACCAATGATCACTTTTGTTCTTATGTATTTTCAATGGTGGAGTTTCTACACACCATAGATTAAGGTGTGGAGCTCTGCTGTACCTCGAGTATTAATGCAATTACTATTGTTCTTCCATTCAATTCCGCTTGTTCTTTATCCAAGATATCACTTGTTCTTCAACTTGATGAATGTGATGATCCGTGACACTCATCATCATTCTCACCCATGAACAAGGGGACGGACAACCATTCTTGTTCTACAAGCGATCAAGGCTCTAGTGAATATCTCTTGGATTCTTTAATCGGAATCTTCGTGGTATAGGCGAGAACTGATGGCAGCATTCAAGAGAATCCGGAAGGTCTAACCTTGTCTGTGGTATTCTGAGTAGGATTCAATGATTGAATGACTGTGACGTGCTTCAAACTCCTGAGGGCGGGGCGTTAGTGACAGACGCAAAAGAATCACTGGATTCTATTCCGGCCTGATTGAGAACCGACAGATGAATTCCGCTATGCTGTGACAGAGCATATGCAATCGCTTTCACTGAGAGGATGGGAGGTAGCCATTGACAACGGTGAAACCCTACACAAGCTTGCCATGGAAAGGAGTAGGAAGAATTGGATGAAGACAGTAGGAAAGCAGAGAGACGGAAGGGAAGGCATCTTCATGCGCTTATCTGAAGTTCCTACCAATGAATTACATAAGTATCTCTATCTTTACCTTTGTGTTATTTTCGTTCATCACCATTACCAATTGAGTTTGCCTGACTAAGATTTACAAGATGACCATAGCTTGCTTCAATACTAACAATCTCTGTGGGATCGACCCTTACTCGCGTAAGGTTTATTACTTGGACGACCCAGTGCACTTGCTGGTTAGTTGTGCGAAGTTGTGTAATGCCATGGTATTGAGCTACCACGTTTTTGGAGCCATTACCGGGGATTATGAGAGTTGTGAAAAAGTATTGTTCACAATTTCGCGCACCAAGTTTTTGGCGCCGTTGCCGGGGATTGTTCAGTTTGGACAACTGACGGTTCATCTTGTTGCTTAGATTAGGTATTTTTCTTCAGAGTTCTTAAGAATGAATTCTAGTGTTTCAAGGTGATGTTCTTATCATCACCAAAGCTGATTGATCCTCATCAATTTAGCTCTTGAATGCAATGTCCTGCTGAAGCTTGGCCGGCCATGTCTAATTTCTTTAGACTAAAGCTTTAGACTAACATTGCATGATTCCTGGAATTCTCATTAAGAATTTTGATACCTTTTTCCATTTAATTTTCGAAAAAAAAATTACAAAATCATAAAATCCAAAAATATTTCTTGTTTGAGTCTAGTGTCTCATTTTAAGTTTAGTGTCAATTGCATGCATTCATTCATGTGTCTTAAGGATCTTCAAATAATTCTTGATGATTTCTTACTCTAATCTTTAAATTCTCTTGACTTGAGTGTTTTGTGTGTCTCATATGCATTCTCATTAGTGTCAGTAGTATACAAACTGCTAAGTTTGGTGTCTTGCATGCATTGTTATTTGATTCTTGTTGCATTTTGATTTTTCCTTATTATTAAAAATCCAAAAAATATTTTTAATTTGTGTCATTTCAAGTCAATAATACAGAGAATTGAAGATTCAGAACATACAGCAGAGGAATTGCACAGAAAAAGCTGGGCGTTCAAAACGCCCAGTGAAGAAGGACAGACTGGCGTTTAAACGCCAGCCAGGGTGCCTGGTTAGGCGTTTAACGCCCAAAAAGGTAGTGCATTGGGCGTTAAACGCCAGAATGTGCACCATTCTGGGCGTTTAACGCCAGGATGGCTAAAGGGGGAAGATTTTGTTTTCAAAATCAATTTTTTTCAAGTTTTCAAAGTTTTTCAAAATCAAATCTTTTTCAAATCATATCTTTTCAATCAAATGTTTTCAAAATCAATTTCTTTCCTTTTTCAAAGATACTTACTAACAATTAATGATTTGATTGAACATTTTTTGCCTTTTCTGTTGAGGAAGGTTTTATGTTTGAATCATATCTTTTCTTGTTAGGCAAGTCATTAATTTTTAAAATCATATCTTTTCAAATTGTTTTCAAATCATATCTTTTAAAATTGTTTTCAAATCATATCTTTTTAATCACATCTTTTTCAAAATAAGTTTTCAATCAAATCTTTTTAATTTCTAATTTCAAAATCTTTTTCAAAAATCACTTGATTTCTTTTCCACTCTTATTTTCGAAAATCAATTAAGTGTTTTTCAAAATGTTTTCAAAATCTTTTACTTAATTTTCGAAAATTACTTTCCCTCTTCTCACATCCTTCTATTATTGGAGTACCACTCCTTCTCAATGCACAATTCGAACTCCATCTAATTAAGTTCGAATTTTTCTCCTTCTGTCTTCTATTTTTCTTTTCTTCTGACACCTCAAGGAATCTCTATACTGTGACATAGAGGATTCCATATTTTCTTGTTTTCTTCTCTTTCATATGAGCAGGAACAAGGACAAAGGCATTCTTGTTGAAGCTGATCCTGAATCTGAAAGGACCTTGAAATGAAAGCTAAGAGAAGCTAAAGCACAAATCTCTATGAACGGAGGTGGTTGTCAGGCACACGTTCATAGTTGAGGACATAACAGAAATTTTCAAGGAAGAAGAAGCCATGGCAGCCGAAAACAACAATAATGCAAGGAAGGTGCTGGGTGACTTTACTGCACCTACTCCCGATTTCTATGGGAGAAGCATCTCTATCCCTGCCATTGGAGCAAACAACTTTGAGCTTAAGCCTCAATTAGTTTCTCTAATGCAACAGAATTGCAATTTCCATGGACTTCCATTGGAAGATCCTCATCGGTTTTTAGCTGAGTTCTTGCAAATCTGTGACACTGTCAAGACTAATGGGGTAGACCCTGAGGTCTATAGACTTATGCTATTCCTTTTGCTGTAAGAGACAGAGCTAGGACATGGTTGGACTCACAACCTAAAGAAAGCCTGGACTCTTGGGAAAAGCTAGTCAATGCCTTCTTGGCAAAGTTCTTTCCACCTCAAAAATTGAGTAAGCTTAGAGTGGAAGTCCAAACCTTCAGACAGAAGGAAGGAGAATCCCTCTATGAAGCTTGGGAAAGATACAAACAATTAATCAGAAAGTGCCCCTCTGACATACTTTCTGAATGGAGCATCATAGGTATTTTCTATGATGGTCTCTCTGAACTGTCCAAGATGTCCTTGGATAGCTCTTCTGGAGGATCTCTTCATCTGAAGAAGACGCCTACTGAAGCTCAAGAACTGATTGAAATGGTTGCAAATAACCAATTCATGTACACTTCTGAAAGAAATCCTGTGAACAATGGGACTAGTCAGAAGAAAGGAGCTCTTGAGATTGACACTCTGAATGCCATATTGGCTCAGAACAAAATATTGACCCAACAAGTCAATATGATTTCTCAAAGTCTGTCTGGAATGCGAAATGCACCAAGCAGTACTAAGGAAGCTTCATCTGAGGAAGAAGCTTATGATCCTGAGAACCCTTCAATGGAAGAGGTGAATTACATGGGAGAACCCTATGGAAACACCTATAATCCTTCATGGAGGAAGCATCCAAATTTTTCATGGAAGGATCAACAGAGACCTCAACAAGGTTTCAACAATAATAATGGTGGAAGAAACAGGTTTAGCAATAGCAAGCCTTTTCCATCATCTTCTCAGCCACAGACAGAGAATTCTAAGCAGAATACCTCTGACTTAGCAACCATGGTCTCTGATCTAATCAAAACCACTCAAAGTTTCATGACTGAAACAAGGTCCTCCATCAGAAATTTGGAAGGACAAGTGGGTCAGCTGAGTAAGAAAATTACTGAACTCCCTCCTAGTACTCTTCCAAGCAATACAGAAGAAAATCCAAAAGGAGAGTGCAAGGCCATCAACATGGCCAAATTTTGGGAGGAGGGAGAGGCAGTGAACGCCACTGAGGAAGACCTCAATGGACGTTCACTGACCTCCAATGAGTTCCCCAATGAGGAACCATGGGAATCTAAGGCTCAAACTGAGACCAGAGAGATTCCATTGGACTTACTTCTGCCATTCATGAGCTCTGATGAATATTCCTCCTCTGAAGAGGATGAGTATGTCACTGAAGAGCAAGTTGCTAAATACCTTGGAGCCATCATGGAGCTAAATGACAAGTTGTTTGGAAATGAGACTTGGGAGGATGAACCCCCTTTGCTCACCAAAGAACTGGATGACTTGTCTAGGCAGAAACTGCCTCAAAAGAGACAGGATCCTGGGAAGTTTTCAATACCTTGTACCATAGGCACCATGACCTTCAAGAAGGCCTTGTGTGACCTAGGGTCAAGTGTAAACCTCATGCCCCTCTCTGTAATGGAGAAGTTAGGGATCTCTGAGGTGCAAGCTGCAAAAATCTCACTAGAGATGGCAGACAACTCAAGAAAACAAGCCCATGGACTTGTAGAGGATGTTCTGGTTAAAGTTGAAGACCATTACATCCCTACTGATTTCATAGTCCTAGAGACTGGGAAGTGCATGGATGAGTCCATCATCCTTGGCAGACCCTTCCTAGCCACTACAAGGGCTGTGATTGATGTTGATAGAGGAGAGTTGATCATTCAAGTGAATGAAGAATCCTTGGTGTTTAAGGCTCAAGGATATCCCTCTGTCATCATGGAGAAGAAGCATGAAGAGCTTCTCTCAAAGCAGAGCCAAACAGCGCCCCCACAGTCAAACTCTAAGTTTGGTGTTGGGAGGCCACAACCAAACTCTAAGTTTGGTGTTGAACCCCCACATTCAAACTCTAAGTTTGGTGTTGGGAGGTTCCAACATGGCCCTGAATATCTGTGAGGCTCCATGAGAGTCCTCTGTCAAGCTACTGACATTAAAGAAGCGCTTGTTGGGAGGCAACCCAATGTTTTATAATTAACTATTTTCTTTTGTTATTTTATGTCTTTTGTAGGTTGATGATCATAAGAAGTCACAAAATCCATGAAAAAAGCAAAAACAGAATGAAAAACAGGAAGAAAAACAGCACACCCTGGAGGAAGAACTCACTGGCATTTAAACGCCAGTGAGGCTAGCAGTTGGGCGTTTAACGCCCAGTCTGGCACCATTCTGGGCGTTTAACGCCAGAAAGGGGCACCAGACTGGCGTTAAACGCCAGGAAAGGGCAAGAACCTGGCGTTAAACGCCAGAAATGGGCACCAGCCCGGCGTTTAACGCCAGAATTAGCTCAAAACGTGTTTTTGAGTGCCATTTGGTGCAGGGATGACTTTTCCTTGACACCTAAGGATCTGTGGACCCCACAGGATCCCCACCAACCCCACCACCCTCTCTCTTCTTCACCCATTCACCAATCACCTCAACACCTCTTCCCCAAAAACCCCTCACCTATCAAATCCCATCTTTCTCTTCACCACCCACATCCATCCTTCAATTTCTCACACCCTAAACACTACTTCTCCCCCTTTTGGCCGAACCACAAGCCATCTCCCTCTCCTCCGTTTCTTCTTCTTCTACTCTCCTCTTTCTTCTTTTGCTCGAGGATGAGCAAACCTTTTAAGTTTGGTGTGGTAAAAGCGTTGCTTTTCGTTTTTCCATAACCATTTATGGCATCCAAAGCCAGTTCAACTGAGAAGGCATGACCTCAAGCCCATCACTAAGAAGAGGATGGAGCACACATGAAATCCCTGAGATACCTCAAGGGATGCACTTTCCTCCACAAAACTATTGGGAGCAAATCAACACCTCCCTAGGAGAACTGAGTTCTAACATGGGACAACTAAGGGTGGAGCACCAAAAACACTCCATTCTCCTCCATGAAATTAGAGAAGATCAAAGAATCATGAGAGAGGAGCAACAAAGACAAGGAAGAAACATTGAGGAGCTCAAGCACTCCATAAGACCTTCAAAAGGAAGAACAAGCCGCCATCACTAAGGTTGACCCATTCTTTAATCTCCTTGTTCTTTATTCTTCTGTTTTTCGAAAATTTATGCTTGTGTTTATCCATGTTTGTGTCTTATGATCATTAGTGTCTTAGTATCTATGCCTTAAAGTTATGAATGTCCTATGAATCCATCACCTCTCTTAAATGAAAACTGTTTTTATCACAAAAGAACAAGAAGTACAGGATTTCAAATTCATCTTTAAAACTAGCTTAATTAGTTTAATGTGGTGACAATACTTTTTGTTTTCTGAATGTATGCTTAAACAGTGCATATGTCTTTTGAATTTGTTGTTCATGAATGTTAAAATTGTTGGCTCTTGAAAGAATGATGAAAAAGGAGACATGTTACTGAGGATCTGAAAAATCATAAAAATGATTCTTGAAGCAAAAAAAAGCAGTGAATACAAAAAAAGAAAAGAAAAGAAAAGAAAACGAAAAAAAATTATAGAGAAATAAGAGTTGTGATCCAAGGCAAATAAGAGTGTGCTTAAGAACCCTGGACACCTCTGATTGGGGACTTTAGCAAAGCTGAGTCACAATCTGAAAAGGTTCACCCAATTATGTGTCTGTGGCATGTATGTATCCGGTGGTAATACTGGAAGACAGAGTGCTTTGGGCCACAGCCAAGACTCAATAAGTAGCTATGTTCAAGAATCATCATACTTAACTAGGAGAATCAAAAACACTATCTGGATTCTGAGTTCCTAAAGAAGCCAATCATTCTGAATTTCAAAGGATAAAGTGAGATGCCAAAACTGTTCGGAGGCAAAAAGCTACTAGTCCCGCTCATCTAATTTGGAGCTACGTTTCATTGATAATTTGGAGTCTATAGTATATTCTCTTCTTTTTATCTTGTTTGATTTTCAGTTGCTTGGGGACAAGCAACAATTTAAATTTGGTGTTGTGATGAGCGGATAATTTGTACGCTTTTTGGCATTGTTTTTAAGTATGTTTTTAGTAGTTTGAGTTGAGTTTTTAGTACATTTTTATTAGTTTTTAGTTAAAATTCACTTTTCTGGACTTTACTATGAGTTTGTGTGTTTTTCTGTGATTTCAGGTATTTTCTGGCTGAAATTGAGGGACCTGAGCAAAAATCTGATTTAGAGACTGAAAAGGACTGCAGATGCTGTTGGATTCTGACCTCCCTGCACTCGAACTGGATTTTCTGGAGCTACAGAAGCCCAATTGGCGCGCTCTCAACGGCGTTGGAAAGTAGACATCGTGGGCTTTCCAGCAATATATGATAGTCCATACTTTGCCCAAGATTTGATGGCCCAAACCGGCGTTCAAAGTCACCCTCAGAAATTCCAGCGTTAAACGCCGGAACTGGCACCTAAATGGGAGTTAAACGCCCAAACTGGCATAAAAGCTGGCGTTTAACTCCAAGAGGAGTCTCTACACGAAAATGTTTCATTGCTCAGCCCAAGCACACACCAAGTGGGCCCGGAAGTGGATTTTTATGTCATTTACTCATCTCTGTACACCCTAGGCTACTAGTTCTCTATATATAGGACCTTTTACTATTGTATTATCATCTTGGTTCTTCTGGTTCCCTCTCTGGGGCCGAAACCAATGATCACTTTTGTTCTTATGTATTTTCAACGGTGGAGTTTCTACACACCATAGATTAAGGTGTGGAGCTCTGCTGTACCTCGAGTATTAATGCAATTACTATTGTTCTTCCATTCAATTCCGCTTGTTCTTTATCCAAGATATCACTTGTTCTTCAACTTGATGAATGTGATGATCCGTGACACTCATCATCATTCTCACCCATGAACAAGGTGACGGACAACCACTCTTGTTCTACAAGCGATCAAGGCTCTAGTGAATATCTCTTGGATTCTTTAATCGGAATCTTCGTGGTATAGGCGAGAATTGATGGCAGCATTCAAGAGAATCCGGAAGGTCTAACCTTGTCTGTGGTATTCTGAGTAGGATTCAATGATTGAATGACTGTGACGTGCTTCAAACTCCTGAGGACGGCGCGTTAGTGACAGACGCAAAAGAATCACTGGATTCTATTCCGGCCTGATTGAGAACCGACAGATGAATTCCGCTATGCTGTGACAGAGCATATGCAATCGCTTTCACTGAGAGGATGGGAGGTAGCCATTGACAACGGTGAAACCCTACACAAGATTGCCATGGAAAGGAGTAGGAAGGATTGGATGAAGACAGTAGGAAAGCAGAGAGACGGAAGGGAAGGCATCTTCATGCGCTTATCTGAAGTTCCTACCAATGAATTACATAAGTATCTCTATCTTTACCTTTGTGTTATTTTCGTTCATCACCATTACCAATTGAGTTTGCCTGACTAAGATTTACAAGATGACCATAGCTTGCTTCAATACTAACAATCTCCGTGGGATCGACCCTTACTCGCGTAAGGTTTATTACTTGGACGACCCAGTGCACTTGCTGGTTAGTTGTGCGAAGTTGTGTAATGCCATGGTATTGAGCTACCACGTTTTTGGAGCCATTACCGGGGATTATGAGAGTTGTGAAAAAGTATTGTTCACAATTTCGCGCACCAAAAACCCATCAAGACCACTTCTATGATGTTGTGGCCAAGAAGAAGGAGATCCCTGAGATCCCTTTCAAACTCAAGAAAAATGAGTATTCGGAGATCCGACATGAGATCCTAAGAAGAGGTTGGGAAGTTCTGACCAACACCATTCAACAAGTTGGAATCTTAATGGTTCAAGAGTTCTATGCCAATGCATGGATCACTAGGAACCATGATCAAAGTGTGAACCCGAATCCAAAGAATTATCTTACAATGGTTCAGGGAAATACTTAGATTTTAGTCCGGAAAATGTAAGGTTGGCATTCAACTTGCCCATGATGCAAGGAGATGCACGCCCCTACACTAGAAGGGTCAACTTTGATCAAAGGTTGGACTAAGTCCTTATGGAAGGAGCTCAATGGAAAAGAGACTCCAAAGGCAAGCCGGTTCAATTAAGAAGACTGGACCTCAAGCCTGTGGCTAGAGGATGGTTGGAGTTCATCCAACGCTCGATCATCCCCACTAGCAACCGATCTAAAGTTATTGTGGATCGGGCCATCATGATCCATAGCATCATGAATGGAGAGAAAGTAGAAGTTCATGAAGTCATCTCCCTTGAATTCTACAAAATAGCCGAAAAGTCCTCCACCATGGCAAGGCTAGCTTTTCCTTATCTTATTTGCCATCTATGTTACTCAGCTGGAGTTATCATAGAAGGAGACATCCCCATTGAGGAGGATAAGCCTATCACTAAGAAGAGGATGGAGCAAACAAGAGAGCCCACTCATGGATCCCAAGAGACGCATGAGGAAGCTCATCACCATGAAATCCCAGAGATGCCTCAAGGGATGCACTTTCCTCTTAACAACTATTGGGAACAACTCAACACTTCTCTAGAAGATTTGAGTTACAATATGGAGCAATTAAGGGTGGAACATCAAGAGCACTCCATCATTCTCTATGAAATTAGAGAAGATCAAAGAGCAATAAGGGAGGAGCAACAAAGGCAAGGAAGAGACATAGAAGAGCTCAAGGACATCATTGGTTCTTCAAGAAGAAAGCGCCACCATCAATAAGGTGGACTCATTCCTTGTTCTTATTTCTCTATTGTTTTCTTTTCGGTTTTTATGCTATATGTTTATTTATGTTTTGTGTCTCTACTTCATGATCATTAGTATTTAGTAACTATGTCCTAAGGCTATGAATAAATCCATAAATCCTTCATCTCTCTTAAATGAAAAATGTTTTAATACAAAAAGAACAAGAAGTACATAAGTTTTGAATTTATCCTTGAATTTAGTTTAATTATATTGATGTGGTGACAATACTTTTTGTTTTCTGAATGAATGCTTGAACAATGCATATTTTTGATCTTGTTGTTTATGAATGTTAAAATTGTTGGCTCTTGAAAAAATGGTGAACAAAGAGAAATGCTATTGATAATCTGAAAAATCATGAAATTGATTCTTGAAGTAAGAAAAAGCAGTGAAAAAGCAAAAGCTTACGAAAAAAAAACTTTTGGCGAAAAAAAATTTAGAAAGAAAAAGAAAAATCAAACAGAAAAAGCCAATAGCCCTTAAAACTAAAAGGCAAGGGTAAAAAGGATCTAAGGCTTTGAGCATCAATGAATAGGAGGGCCCAAGGAAATAAAATCCAGGCCTAAGCGGCTAAATCAAGCTGTCCCTAACCATGTCCTTGTGGCATGCATGTCCAAGTGAAAAGCTTGAGACTGAGTGGTTAAAGTCGTGATCCAAAGCAAAAAGAGTGTGATTAAGAGCTCTGGACACCTCTAACTGGGGACTTTAGCAAAGCTGAGTCACAATCTGAAAAGGTTCACCCAGTCATGTGTCTGTGGCATTTATGTATCCGGTGGTAATACTGGAAAACAAAGTGCTTAGGGCCACGGACAAGACTCATAAAAGTAGCTGTGTTCAAGAATCAACATACTTAACTAGGAGAATTAATAACACTATATGAAATTCTAAGTTCCTAGAGATGCCAATCATTCTAAACATCAAAGGAAAAAGTGAGATGCCAAAACTGTTCAGAAGAAAAAAGCTACAAGTCCCGCTCATCTAATTGGAACTAATATTCATTGATATTTTAGGATTCATAGTATATTCTCTTCTTTTTATCCTATTTGATTTTCAGTTGCTTGGGGACAAGCAACAATTTAATTTTGGTGTTGTGATGAGCGGATAATTTATACGCTTTTTGGCATTATTTTTAGGTAGTTTTTAGTAGGATATAGTTATTTTTAGGGATGTTTTCATTAGTTTTTATGCTAAATTCACATTTCTGGACTTTACTATGCGTTTGTGTGTTTTTCGGTGATTTCACGTATTTTTTTGGCTGAAATTGAGGGACCTGAGCAAAACTCTGATAAAAGGCTGACAAAGGACTGCTGATGCTGTTGGATTCTGACCTGCCTGCACTCGAAATATATTTTCTAGAGCTACAGAACTTTAACAAGCGCGTTCTTAACAGCGTTGGAAAGTAGACATTCAGAGCTTTCCAGCAATATATAATAGTTCATACTTTATTCGAGATTAGATGATGTAAACTGGCGCTGCATTCTGGAGTCAAACGCCAGAAGCACGTCACGAACCAGAGTTAAATACCAAAAACACATTACAACTTGGCGTTCAACTCCAAAAGAAGCATCTGCATGTGTAAAGCACAAGCTCAGCCCAAGCACACACCAAGTGGGCCTCGGAAGTGGATTTATGCATCAATTACTTACTTCTGTAAACCCTAGTAGCTAGTCTAGTATAAATAGGACATTTTACTATTGTACTAGGTGTCTTTGATTGTCTAGTCTTTTGACCATTCGGTCTTTTGATCATTCATGGGGGCTGGCCATTTGGCCATGCCTGGACCATCACTTATGTATTTTCAACGGTAGAGTTTCTACACACCATAGATTAAGGGTGTGGAGCTCTGTTGTACCTCGAGTTTTAATGCAATTACTACTATTTTATATTCAATTCAGTTTATTCCTATTCTAAGATATTTGTTGCACTTCACCATGATATATGTGATGATCCATGACACTCATCATCATTCTCACCTATGAACGCGTGACTGACAACCACCTCCGTTCTACCTTAGACCAAGCGCATATCTCTTGGATTCCTTAATCAGAATCTTCGTGGCATAAGCTAGAATTGATGGCGGCATTCATGAGAATCTGGAAAGTCTAAACCTTGTCTGTGGTATTCTGAGTAAGATTCAGGGATTGAATGACTGTGATGAGTTTCAAACTCGCGATTGTTGGGCGTGATGACAAACGCAAAAGAATCAATGGATTCTATTCTGATATGATCGAGAACCGACAGATGATTAGCCGTGCCGTGACAGAGCATTTGGACCTTTTTCACTGAGAGGATGGGATGTAGCCATTGACAACAGTGATGCCCTACATATAGCTTGCCATGGAAAGGAGTAAGAAGGATTGAAAGTATGAAAGCAGTATGTTGCATAGATCCAAAAGGAACACAACATCTCCATACACTTTTCTGAAATTCTTACCAATGATTTACTGGTGCACGAAATTGTGATCATCAATGGCGCCATCAACATGGTACGCTCGATTGCAATCTCAACTCTTTATCACAACTTCGCACAACTAACCAGCAAGTGCACTGAGTCGTCCAAGTAATAAACCTTACGCGAGTAAGGGTCGATCCCACGGAGATTGTTGGTATGAAGCAAGCTATGGTCATCTTGTAAATCTCAGTCAGGCAGATTCAAATGGTTATGGATGATTTATGAATAAAGCATAAAATAAAGATAGAGATACTTATGTAATTCATTGGTGAGAATTTCAGATAAGCGTATGGAGATGCTTTGTCCCTTCCGTCTCTTTGCTTTCCTACTGTCTTCATCCAATCCTTCTTACTCCTTTCCATGGCAAGCTGTATGTTGGGCATCACCGTTGTCAGTTGCTACAATCCCGTCCTCTTAGTGAAAATGTTCAACGTGCTCTGTCACAGCACGACTAATCATCTGTCGGTTCTCAATCAGGTTGGAATAGAATCCGTTGATTCTTTTGCGTCTGTCACTAACGCCCAGCCTTCAGGAGTTTGAAGCTCATCACAGTCATTCAATCCTTGAATCCTACTCAGAATACCACAGACAATGTTTAGACTTTTCGGATTCTCTTGAATGCTGCCATCAATTCTAGCTTATACCACGAAGATTCAGATTAAGGAATCCAAGAGATAAACATTCAAGCCTTGTTTGCTTATAGAACAGAAGTGGTTGTCAGGCATGCGTTCATAAGTGAGAATGATGATGAGCGTCACATAATCATCACATTCATCATGTTCTTGGGTACGAATGAATATCGTAGAACAAGAACAAGCCGAATTGAATAGAAGAACAATAGTAATTGCATTAATACTCGAGGTACAGCAGAGCTCCACACCTTAATCTATGGTGTGTAGAAACTCCACCGTTGAAAATACATAAGAACAAGGTCTAGGCATGGCCGTGAGGCCAGCCCCCAAAATGTGATCAAAAGATTCAAAGATCCAAAGATGATCAAAGATCCAAAGATGAAAATACAATAGCAAAAGGTCCTATTTGTAGCGAACTAGTAGCCTAGGGTTTACAGAAATGAGTAAATGACATAAAAATCCACTTCCAGGCCCACTTGGTGTGTGCTTGGGCTGAGCATTGAAGCTTTCATGTGTAGAGACTTTTCTTGGAGTTAAACGCCAGCTTTTGTGCCAGTTTGGGCGTTTAACTCCCATTCTTGTGCCAGTTCCGGCGTTTAACGCCAGGCAGTTTTGAGCTGATTTGGAGCGCCAGTTTGGGCCATCAAATCTCGGGAAAAGTATGGAATATTATATATTGATGGAAAGCCCAGAATGTCTACTTTCCAAATCAATTAAGAGCGCCCCAATTGGACTTCTGTAGCTCTAGAAAATCCACTTTGAGTGCAGGG
The DNA here is from genome assembly GCF_003086295.3 of Arachis hypogaea. Taxonomy (NCBI): domain Eukaryota; kingdom Viridiplantae; phylum Streptophyta; class Magnoliopsida; order Fabales; family Fabaceae; genus Arachis; species Arachis hypogaea. The sequence goes on along the minus strand of NC_092045.1, from coordinate 32,317,262 downwards.
AGGTCAGAATTCAACAGCATCTGCAGTCCTTTTCAGCCTCTGAATTAGATTTTTGCTTAGGTCCCTCAATTTCAGCCAGAAAATACCTGAAATCACAGAAAAACACACAAACTCATAGTAAAGTCTAGAAAAGTGAATTTTAACTAAAAACTACTTTGCATCAGTAACTAATCTTTTTGTTTGTTGCCTGCTGTACTCTTTAGGTATGAATCTTACCGCTTTATAGTTTGCAATGTCTGCAAATCACGGTACTTCCTGAATGGAAAAGAGTTGCTCATCTGGGAAGGTTTGTGAGATCTCAGTAGAGGGGAGGGACGCCCCTTTTACTGGTTCTATTCGGGATAGGTGATCTGCTACTTGGTTCTCTGTCCCTTTTCTGTCTCTTATTTCTATATCAAACTCTTGCAGAAGCAACACCCATCTTATGAGCCTGGATTTCGAATCCTGCTTTGTGAGTAGATATTTGAGAGCAGCATGGTCAGTGTACACAATCACTTTTGATCCTACTAAATAGGATCTAAACTTGTCAATGGCATAAACCACTGCAAGCAGCTCTTTTTTCTGTGGTTGTGTAATTCTTCTGTGCGTCATTTAGAACACGGCTGGCATAATAAATGATGTGCAGAAGCTTGTTATGCCTTTGTCCTAATACTGCACCAATAACATGGTCACTGGCATCACACATTAATTCGAATGGTAATGTCTAGTCTGGTGCAGAAATGACAGGTGTTGGGACCAACTTAGCCTTCAGAGTCTCAGAGGCTTGCAAACACTCTGTGTCAAAGACAAATGGTGTATCAGCAGCTAGCAGATTACTTAGAGGTTTTGCGATTTTTGAAAAATTCTTTATAAACCTCCTGTAGAATCCTGCATGTCCCAGAAAGCTTCTGATTGCCTTAATATTGGTGGGTGGTGGTAATTTTTCAATTACCTTTACGTTAGCTTGATCCACCTCTTTTCCTTTGTTCAAAATTTTATGCCCAAGGACAATTCCTTCAGTCACCATACAGTGACATTTTTCCCAATTTAAAACCAGGTTAGTCTCTTGGCGCCTTTTCAGAACAAGTGCTAGATGATCAAGATAGGAGCTGAATGAGTCTCCAAATACTGAGAAGTCATCCATGAAGACTTCCAAAAATTTTTCTATCATATCAGAGAAAATAGAGAGCATGCATCTCTGAAAGGTTGTAGGTGCATTGTACAGACCAGATGGCATCCTACTGTAGGCAAATACTCCAGATGGACATGTGAATACTATTTTCTCTTGATCTTGAGGATCTACTGCAATTTGGTTATAGTCTTTCTAGCATCTGGTCTATGAATGGTAAAGGGAAATGATCCTTTCTGGTGGCTGTATTGAGTCTTCTGTAGTCAATACACATACGCCACCCTGTAATTATTCTTGTAGGAACTAGTTCATTTTTTCCATTATGAATCACTGTCATACCTTCCTTCTTTGGGACGACTTGGACAGGGCTCACCCAGGGGCTATCAGAAATAGGATAAATAATCTCAGCCTCTAGTAATTTAGTGACCTCTTTCTGCACCACTTCCTTCATGGCCAGATTTAGCCGCCTCTGTGGTTGAACCACTAGCTTAGCATCATCCTCCAATAGGATCTTGTGCATGCATTTAGCTAGGCTAATGCCCTTAAGATCACTTATGGACCACCCAAGAGTTGTCTTGTGTGTCTTTAGCACCTGAAGTAGTGCTTTCTCTTCCTGTGGTTCTAAGGCAGAGCTTATGATCACAGGAAAAGTTGCATCCTCTCCCAGAAACACATATTTTAGGGATGGTGGTAGTGGTTTAAGCTCGGGTTTAGGAGGCTTATCCTCTTCTTGAGGAGTTTTCAGGGGTTCTTCTGTTTTCTCTGGTTCCCCTAAACCAGGCTGAACAACTTTAAAGATGTCCTCTAGCTCTGATTCGAGACTTTCAATCATATTGACTTCTTCCACCAGGGAGTCAATAATATCAACTCTCATGCAGTCGTTTGATGTGTCTGGATGATGCATAGCTTTGACAGCATTCAACTTAAACTCATCCTCATTGACTCTCAGGGTCACTTCCCTTTTTTGGACATCAATGAGGGTTTGTCCAGTTGCTAGGAAAGGTCTTCCTAGAATGAGAGTTGCACTCTTGTGCTCCTCCATTTCCAACACTACAAAGTCAGTGGGAAACGCAAATGGCCCAACCTTGACAATCATGTTCTCAATTATGCATGATGGATATTTAATGGAGCCATCAGTAAGTTGGAGGCATATTCAGGTTGGTTTGACTTCTTTAGTCAAGCCAAGCTTTCTGATAGTGGATGTAGGTATTAGGTTGATACTTGCCCCAAGATCACATAGAGCTGTCTTGGTACAAGTACCCTCTAATGTGCATGGTATCATAAAGCTTCCGGGATCTTTAAGCTTCTCTGGTAAGCTTTTCAGAATGACTGCACTGCATTCTTCAGTGAGGAAAATTTTTTCAGTTTCTCCCCAATCCTTCTTATGACTTAAGATCTCTTTCATGAACTTAGCATAAGAGGGTATTTGCTCAAGTGCCTCTGCAAACGGGATCTTTATTTCAAGAGTCCTGAGATAGTCTGCAAAGTGAGCAAATTGTTTATTCTGTTCCGCTTGGCGGAGTTTTTGAGGATAAGGCATCTTGGCTTTATATTCCTCAACCTTAGTTGCTGCAGGTTTATTTCCTACAGAGGTGGTTGGAGAAGCCTTCTTAGGAGGGTTACTATCAGCACTTGCAGGTGTGGTGGACGAAATTGTGATACAAGAGTTCTAGGTACTGTTAGAGAAGCTTTTTCTTTCCACAACTCCGTTCAACTTAACCAGCAAGTGTACTGGGTCATCCAAGTAATACCTTACGTGAGTAAGGGTCAATCCCACAGAGATTGTTGGTATGAAGCAAGCTATGGTCACCTTGTAAATCTCAGTTAGGCAGATTAAATGGTTATGGGTTTCGAAAATAATTAATAAACAGAAAATAAAATAGGATAGAAATACTTATGTAAATCAATAGTGGGAATTTCAGATAGGCGTATGGAGATGCTGTGCTCCTCTCGTATCTCTACTTTTTTTATTACATTCATCCAATCTTTCTTACTCCTTTCCATGGCAAGCTGTATGTAGGGCATCACCGTTGTCAATGGCTACATCCCATCCTCTCAGTGAAAACGTTCCTATGCTCTGTCACAGCACGGCTAATCATCTGTCGGTTCTCAATCAGGTTGGAATAGAATCCCTTGATTCTTTTGCGTTTGTCATCACGCCCAGCCTTCAGGAGTTTGAAGCTCGTCACAGTCATTCAATCCCAGAATCCTACTCGGAATTCAATAGACAAGGTTTAGACTTTTCGGATCCTCATGAATGCTGCCATCTATCTAGCTTATACCACGAAGATTCTGTTGGGGAATCTAAGAGATATGCGCCCGGCCTAGAGTAGAACGGAAGTGGTTGTCAATCACGCGCGTTCATAGGTGAGAATGATGATGAGTGTCATAGATCATCACATTCATCAAGTTGAAGTGCAACGTATATCTTGGAATAAGAATAAAAGAGAATTGAATAGAAAATAATAGTAATTGTATTGAAACTTGAGGTACAGCAGAGCTCCACACCCTTAATCTATGGTGTGCAGAAACTCCACCGTTGAAAATACATAAGTGAAAGGTTCAGGCATGGCCGAATGGCCAGCCCCCTCAATGATCCAGAGACCGAATGATCAAAGACTACAAAGTCAAAAGATTAAACTGTCAAAAGATGTCTAATACAATAGTAACTTATCCTATTTATACTAGACTAGCTACTAGGGTTTACATGAGTAAGTAATTGATGTATAAATCCACCTCCGGAGCCCACTTGGTGTATGTTTGGGCTGAGCTTGATCTATCCACGTGCTGAGGCTTCTCTTGGAGTTGAACTCCAAGTTATAACGTGTTTTGGGTGTTCAACTCCGGATCATGACGTGTTTCTGGCGTTTAACTCCAGACAGCAGCATGTACTTGGAGTTGAGCGCCACTTTACGTCTTCAATTTCCGAATAAAGTATGAACTATTATATAATGCTGGAAAGCTCTGGATGTCTACTTTCCAATTCCGTTGAGAGCGCACCATTTGGAGTTCTGTAGCTCCAGAAAATCCATTTTGAGTGCAGGGAGGTCAGATTCCAACAGCATCAGCAGTCCTTTTGTCAGCCTTTTTCAGAGTTTTGCTCAAGTCCCTCAATTTCAGCCAGAAATTACTTGAAATCACAGAAAAACACACAAACTCATAGTAAAGTCCAGAAATGTGAATTTAACATAAAAACTAATGAAAACATCCCTGAAAGTAGCTTAAACTTACTAAAAACTACCTAAAAACAATGCCAAAAAGCGTATAAATTATCCGCTCATCACAACACCAAACTTAAATTGTTGCTTGTCCCCAAGCAACTGAAAATCAAATAGGATAAAAAGAAGAGAATATACTATAAATTCCAAAATATCAATGAATTTTAATTATAATCAGATGAGCGGGAGTTGTAGCTTTTTGCTTCTGAACAGTTTTGGCATCTCACTTTTTCCTTTGAAGTTTAGAATGATTAGCTTCTCTAGGAACTTAGAATTTCGGATAGTGTTATTGACTTTCCTAGTTAAGTATGTTGATTCTTGAACACATCTACTTATGAGTCTTGGCCGTGGCCCTAAGCATTTTGTTTTTCAGTATTACCACCGGATACATAAATGCCACAGACACATGACTGGGTGAACCTTTTCAGATTGTGACTCAGCTTTGCTAGAGTCCCCAATTAGAGGTGTCCAGAGCTCTTAAGCACACTCTTTTTGCTTTGGATCACGACTTTAACCACTCAGTCTCAAGCTTTTCACTTGGACCTTCATGACACAAGCACATGGTTAGGGACAGCTTGATTTAGCCGCTTAGGCCTGGATTCTATTTCCTTAGGCCCTCCTATCCATTGATGCTCAAAGCCTTGGATCCTTTTTTTACCCTTGCCTTTTGGTTTTAAGGGTTATTGGCTTTTTCTGCTTGCTTTTTCTTTTTCTTTCTATTTTTTTCGCCATTTTTTTCGCAAGCTTTTGTTTTTCACTGCTTTTTCTTGCTTCAAGAATCAATTTCATGATTTTTCAGATCATCAATAACATTTCTCTTTGTTCATCATTCTTTCAAGAGCCAACAATTTTTAACATTCATAAACAACAAGATCAAAAATATGCACTGTTCAAGCATTCATTCAGAAAACAAAAAGTATTGTCACCACATCAATATAATTAAACTAAATTCAAGGATAAATTCGAAATTCATGTACTTTTTGTTCTTTTGAATTAAAACATTTTTCATTTAAGAGAGGTGAAGGATTAATGGAATTTATTCATAGCTTTAAGACATGGTTACTACATACTAATGATCATGAAATAAAAACACAAAACATAGATAAACACAACATAAAAACCGAAAAGCAGAAAGAAATAAGAACAAGGAATGAATCCACCTTAGTGGCGTCTTCTTCTTGAAGGACCAACAATGTCCTTAAGCTCTTCTATGTCCCTTCCTTGCCTTTGTTGCTCCTCCCTCATTGCTCTTTGATCCTCTCTTATTTCATGGAGAATGATGGAGTGCTCTTGATGTTCCACCCTTAATTGTTCAACATTGTGGCTCAAATCTTCTAAGGAAGTGTTGAGTTGTTCCCAATAGTTGTTGGGAGGAAAGTGCATCCCTTGTGGCATCTTAGGGATTTCTTGATGATGAGCTTCCTCATGCATCTCTTGAGAACCGTGAAGGGTCTCTCTTCCTTGCTACATCCTCTTCTTGGTGATGGGCTTATCCTCCTCAATGGAGATGTCTCCTTCTATGATAACCCCAACTGAGTAACATAGATGGCAAATAAGGTGAGGAAAAGCTAGCCTTGCCATGGTGGAGGGCTTGTCGGCTATTTTGTAGATTTCATTGGAGATGACCTCATGAACTTCTACTTCCTCTCCAATCATGATGCTATGAATCATGATGGCCCGATCCACAGTAACTTCAGATCGGTTGCTAGTAGGAATGATGGAGCGTTGAATGAACTCCAACCATCCTCTAGCCACAGGCTTAAGGTCCAGTCTTCTTAGTTGAACTGGCTTGCCTTTGGAGTCTCTCTTCCATTGAGCTCCTTCCACACATATGTCCATTAGGACTTGGTCTAACCTTTGATTAAAGTTGACCCTTCTAGTGTAGGGGCGTTCATCTCCTTGCATCATGGGCAAGTGAAACGCCAACCTCACATTTTCCGGACTAAAATCTAAGTATTTTCCCCGAACCATTGTGGATAATTCTTTGGATTCGGGTTCATACTTTGATCATGGTTCCTAGTGATCCATGCATTGGCATAGAACTCTTGAACCATTAAGATTCCGACTTGTTGCATGGGGTTGGTTAAGACTTTCCAACCTCTTCTTCGGATCTCATGTCGGATCTCCGGATACTCATTTTTCTTGAGCTTGAAAGGGACCTCAGGGATCACCTTCTTCTTTGCCACAACATCATAGAAGTGGTCTTGATGGCTCTTGGAGATGAATCTTTCCATCTCCCATGACTCGGAGGTGGAAGCTTTTGTCTTCCCTTTTCCTTTTCTAGAGGATTCTCCGGCCCTAGGTGCCATTGATGGTAGTGGAAAACAAAAAAGATTGTGCTTTGACCACACCAAACTTAAAATATTGCTCGTCCTCGAGCAATAGAAGATAGAAGATAAGAAGAAGAAGAAGAAGAGAATTTGGTAGAGAGGGAGAGATGTAGGTTCGGCCAAGGTGAAGAAGAGGGGGTTGTGTGGTGTGAAAATGACGTAGAATGGAAGGGTATATATAGGGAGATGGGGTGATTGGGAAGAGGGATTGAGGTGATTGGTGAAGAGTATTGGGAAGTGTGACATGGGGAATACTCATCACAAAATAGGATTAGGAGGTAGGGTGGGAATATAGTAGGTGGGGATCCTGTGGGGTCCACAGATCCTGAGGTGATCTGTGGGGTCCACAGATCCTGAGGTGTCAAGGAATTCCATCCCTGCACCAAATAGGCATGTAAAATGCCTTTGCACACCATTCTGGCGTTTAAACGCCGTGTGGTGCACATTCTGGGCGTTCAACCCCCATGTAAAGCATGTTTCTGGCGTTGAACGCCAGTTTCATGCTTGTTACTGGCGTTCAGCGCCAGTTTTTCTCTTAGGCACATTCACGGCGTTCAGCGCCAGAATGTTGCTTGTTTCTGGCGTTCAGCACCAGGTTGATGCTCTGTTTTGGCGTTGAACGCCAGCCAGATGCATCTTACTGGCGTTGAACGCCCGCCTGTGCTTCCTCCAGGGTGCAAATTTTTTTCTGCTGTTTTTTATTCTGTTTTTAATTTTTATGATTTTTTTCGTGACTCCACATGATCATGTACCTAATAAAACACAAAATAACAATAAAATAAAATAAAATTAGATAAAATTGGGTTACCTCCAAACAAGCGCTTCTTTAATGTCAATAGCTTGACAGTGGCTCTCATGGAGCCACAAGGTGATCAGGTCAATGTTGTATAGTTGATGAGCAGATATTTTATACGCGTTTTGGGGGTAATTTCATGTAGATTTTAGCATGTTTTAGTTAGTTTTTAGTAGAATATTATTAGTTTTTAGGAAAAAATCATATTTTTGGATTTTACTATGAGTTTGTGTGTTTTTCTGTGATTTCAGGTATTTTCTGGCTGAAATTGAGGGTGCTGAGCAAAAATCTGAGTTAGGCTGAAAAAGGACTGCTGATGCTGTTGGATCCTGACCTCCCTGCACTCGGAATGGATGTTTTGGAGCTACAGAAGTCCAATTGACGCGCTCTCAACGGCGTTGGAAGGTAGACATCTAGGGCTTTCCAGCAATATATAATAGTCCATACTTTGCGCGAAGATAGACGATGTAACTTGGCGTTGAACGCCAAGTACATGCTGCTGTCTGGAGTTAAACGCCAGAAACACGTCATGATCCGGAGTTGAACGCCCAAAACACGTTATAACTTGGAATTCAACTCCAAGAAAAGCCTCAGCACGTGGATAGCTTTAGTCTCAGCCCCAGCACACACCAAGTGGGCCCCAGAAGTGGATTTCTGCACCATTTATCTTAGTTTACTCATATTCTGTAAACCTAGGTTACTAGTTCACTATTTAAACAACTTTTAGAGACTTATCTTGTACCTCATGACATTTTTAGATCTAAAAAATTGTACCTTTTGGCAGCATGAGTCTCTAAACTCCATTGTTGGGGGTGAGGAGCTCTGCAGCGTCTCAATGAATTAATGCAATTGTTTCTATTTCATTCAAACGTGTGTGTGTTCCTATCTAAGATGTTCATTCGCGCTTAATTGTGAAGGAGGTGATGATCCGTGACACTCATCACCTTCCTCAATCCATGAACGTGTGCCTGACAAACACCTCCGTTCTACATCAGATTGGATGAGCATCTCTTAGCTTCCTTAATCAGAATCTTCGTGGTATAAGCTAGAACTGATGGCGGCCATTCTTGAGGATCTGGAAAGTCTAAACCTTGTCTGTGGTATTCCGAGTAGGATTCAAGGATTGAATGGCTGTGACGAGCTTCAAACTCGCGATTGCTGGGCGTGATGACAAACGCAAAAGGATCAATGGATCCTATTCCAACATGATCGAGAACCGACAGCTGATTAGCCGTGCTGTGACAGAGCATCTGGAACGTTTTCACTGAGAGGATGGGAAGTAGCCACTGACAATGGTGACACCCTACATACAGCTTGCCATGGATGGAACTTTACAAACAATTGAGTTGAATATTACATTGCAGGAATTCAGAGGACAAAGCATCTCCAAAACTCCAACAGATTCTCCATTAATAAAGTGACAATTTCTTATTCCAAATACTTTGACTTCTTACAATTAAATCCAATTAATCTTATTGACATCCTGACTAAGATTAATAAAATAAACATAGTCTGCTTCAAACCAATAATCTCCGTGAGATCGACCCTTACTCACGTAAGGTATTACTTGGACGACCCAGTGCACTTGCTGGTTAGTTGTGCGGATTGCAAAAAGTGTTATTGCAACTTCGTGCACCAGGTTTTTGGCGCCGTTGCCGGGGATTATTCGAGTTTGAACAACTAAAGGTTTATTTTGTTGCTTAGATTAGGAAGAATTTATCCTCTTTTTCACTAGAATTGCATTTTTTATTATCCTTTTTTTTAAAAAAAAATTTTAAAAATATTATTTTTCTTTATCAATTATTAATTTTTTTTGTGAGTTTAGTGTCCTGTTCAAAGTTTGGTGTTAATTGCATATTTTATATTTTTTTTTAAATTTTCGAACTTGTGTTCTTTGTTCTTCATTGATCTTCAAGTTGTTCTTGTTTATTTTTCTTGTTTGATCTTGAGTTTTTCTTGTTTTGTGTCTTTTCTTGTTTTTCTTGTGCTTTTTCAAAACATTAATTTTCAAAAATTATACTTTTATCCATAAATATAATACATCTTTAAAATCAACACTGAAGTTGCTGCCCAATTGGCTGGAGCATTGGTAGTTGTTCTTCATAATTGGGTATCTTCTTTGGAATCTTTTTCAAAAATAATTTTTCTTTGATTGAATCTTGTGCCAAACTCTCAGTTTGGTGTTTTCTTGTTAATTTTTTTTTAATTTTCGAAAATTTGTCTTGGTTTTCTAAAATTTTTAAGTTTGGTGTTCTTTCTTTTGTTCTTGGTGTTCTTGTGAATCTTCAAGGTGTTCTTGAGTCTTTCTTGTATTTTAATCTTAAAATTTTTAAGTTTGGTGTTCCTTGGTGTTTTCCCTACAAAAATTTTCGAAAATAAGGAGCATTGGATCTAAAAATTTTAAGTCTTGTGTCTTTTGTGTGTTTTTCTCTTTCATCATAAAAATTCAAAATTCAAAAAATATATCTTTTCTAACTAATTTTAAACTACATTTTTCGAAAATTTTATAAAAAAAAAATTCAGATTTCAATTTCAAAATATTTTCAATTTCTTTTATTTATTTCGTTTTTCTTTTAGTTTATGAAATAAATTTTTATAAAATAAATAATATCAACATACATATCATCTCTTTTATTCCATTATGGAACTAAGTGGGAATGAACAGTCCAAGAGGACTCTGGGGTCATATGCTAACCACACTACTGCTTCATATGGGAGTAGTATCTGTATACCCTCCATTGGAGTTAGTAGCTTTGAGTTGAACCCTCAGCTCATTATCATGGTGCAGCAAAACTACCAGTATTCCGGTCTTCCACAGGAAGAACCTACAGAGTTTCTGGCACAATTTTTACAATTTGCTGACACAGTGCATGATAAGGAAGTAGATCAGGATGTCTACAGATTACTACTGTTTCCATTTGCTGTAAAAGATCAAGCTAAGAGGTGGTTAAATAACCAGCCTAAGAACAGCATAAAAACATGGAAACAGCTGTCAAAAAAATTCCTGAATCACTATTTCCCTCCAAAACGGATGACACAGCTAAGGCTAAGCATCCAAGGCTTCAAACAAGGAGATAATGAATCCCTTTATGATGCTTGGGAGAGATACAGAGAGATGCTAAGAAAATGCCCCTCTGAAATGTTTTCAGAGTGGGTGCAATTAGACATCTTCTACTATGAGCTTACAGAAAAAGCTCAGATTTCTCTAGACCACTCAGCTGGTGGATCTATTCATATGAGAAAAACAATTGAAGAAGCTCAAGAGCTTATTGATACAGTTGTCAGAAATCAGCATCTGTACCTAAGCAGTGAATCTTCCATGAAAGAAGAAGCTAAAACAGTAACTGCTGAACTCAGCCCTATAGATCAGGCTAATGAATTCAATCAGCAATTAGACTTTCTAACCCAGCAGCTAGCCGAATTCAAAGAAATACTACAGGAAACAAGAATGGCTAACAGAAATATGGAAGTACAGTTAAAGCAAACAGAAAAGCAACTGTCAAAACAAATAGCAGAAGAATGCCAAGCAGTTCAATTAAGAAGTGGGAAAACATTAAATACCTCACTCCAAAGCAGCAGGAAGCCAAGAAATGAACAAATGGCCAATCAAAATCCCTCTGAGGACAATCAGAGCCCAGAGAGGAACAATACTGGCGCTGAACGCCCAGACCATGCTCATTCCTGGCGTTCAACGCCAGAAACAAGCATGAATCCGGCGTTGAACGCCCAAAGGGAGCATAGTTCTGGCGTTCAGACGCCAGTAACAAATAAGGAGTTGGCGTTTAATGCCACTCCAGCTTCCACCCCTGGCATTCAAACGCCAGTGGGAAATCAGTCACATACAAGTGCTGATAACAACCCTTCTAAAAAGGCTTCCCAACCCACTTCTACAGGCAATAAACCTGCAGCAACTAAGGTTGAGGAATACAAAGCCAAAATGCCTTATCCTCAAAAACTCTGCCAAGCGGAACAGGATAAGCAATTTGCCCGCTTTGCAGACTATCTCAGGACTCTTGAAATAAAGATTCCGTTTGCAGAAGCACTTGAGCAAATACCCTCTTATGCTAAGTTCATGAAAGAGATCTTAAGTCATAAGAAGGATTGGAGGGTGATGAGCGGATAATTTATACGCTTTTTGGCATTGTTTTTATAGAGTTTTTAGTAAGTTTAAGCTACTTTTAGGGATGTTTTCATTAGTTTTTATGTTAAATTCACATTTCTGGACTTTACTATGAGTTTGTGTGTTTTTCTGTGATTTCAGGTAAATTCTGACTGAAATTGAGGGATTTGAGCAAAACTCTGAAGAAGGCTGACAAAATGACTGCTGATGCTGTTGGATTCTGACCTCCCTGTACTCGAAATGGATTTTCTGGAGCTACAGAACTCTAATTGGCGCGCTCTCAACGGCGTTGGAAAGTAGACATCCAGGGCTTTCCAGCAATATATAATAGTCCATACTTTATTCGAAGAATGACGACGTAACTTGGCGTTAAACGCCAAGTACACGCTGCTGTCTGGAGTTAAACGCCAGAAAAACGTCATGATCCGGAGTTGAACGCCCAAAACACGTCATAACCTGAAGTTTGACGCCAAGAAATGCCTCTACACGTGGATTAATCAAGCTCAGCCCAAGCATACACCAAGTGGGCCCCGGAAGTGGATTTATGCATCAATTACTTACTCATGTAAACCCTAGTAGCTAGTCTAGTATATATAGGACATTTATCTATTGTATTAGACATCCTGGATTGTATTTTGAATGCTGTGATCACATTAGAGAGGGCTGGCCATTCGGCCATGCCTGAACTCTTTGCTTATGTATTTTCAACGGTGGAGTTTCTGCACACCATAGATTAAGGGTGTGGAGCTCTGCTGTACCTCAAGTATTAATGAAGTTCTATTATCTTTTATTCAAATCTCTCTTATTCTTATTCCAAGATATTCATTCGTACCCAAGAAACATGATGAATGTGATGAGTCAGAATACCCTCATTATTATTCTCACTTATGAATGTAAGTGATTGACAACCACTTCCGTTCTACATGCAACAGAGCTTGAATGTATATCTCTTAGATTCCCCAACAGAATCTTCGTGGTATAAGCTAGATAGATGGCGGCATTTATGAGGATCCGGAAAGTCTCACCTTGTCTGTGGTATTCCGAGTAGGATCCTGGGAATCCGGAAAGTCTAACCTTCTCTGTAGTATTCCGAGTAGGATTCCGTTAATGAATGACTGTGACGTGCTTCAAACCTGTAACCTGCTGGGCGTTAGTGACAGACGCAAAAGAGGGATTCTATTCCAGTAGGGGAGGGAACCAACCGGTGATTAGCCGTACTGTGACAGAGTGCGTGAGCATTAGTTTTCACTGCGAGGATGGGATGTAGCCATCAGCCATGGGTGATGCCTCCAGACTGGTTAGCTGTGCGAGTGACAGCCGCACAGGGTATTTCCCCGAGAGGAAGAAAGTAGCCACAGTTGATGGTGAACCCCTATACAAGGCTTGCCATGGAAAGGAGTAAGAAGGATTGAATAGAAGCAGTAGGAGAGCAGGCGTCCCTGAGCTCTACAGCATCTCCATCCGCTTATCTGAAATTCTCACCAGTGAATCTGCATAAGTCTTCTATCCCTTTTATCTCTACCCTTTATTATTTATTTTCGAAAAACCCATAAACTATTTTAATCTCCCTAACTGAGATTTACAAGGTGATCATAGCTTGCTTCATACCAACAATCTCTGTGGATTCGACCCTTACTCACGTAAGGTTTATTACTTGGACGACCCAGTACACTTGCTGGTTAGTTGAACGGAGTTGTGAATTCAACCAGTGCCATAATAAAGCTTTCATCTCAAAATAGTTAGAACATGGATCACAATTTCCTCCACCAAGTTTTTGGCGCTGTTGCCGGGGATTGTTCGAGTATGGACAACTGACGGTTCATCTTGTTGCTCAGATTAGGTACTTTTCTTTTCAAAAATCTTTTTCAAAAATTTTCTTTGATTTTTTGTTTTTACAAACTTTATTTTCGAAAAATATTAATAAAAATACAAAAAAAAAATTAGAAAATCATAAAAATCAAAAATATTTTGTGTTTCTTGTTTGAGTCTTGTGTTAATTTTTAAGTTTGGTGTCAATTGCATGCTTTTAAAATTTTTCTTGCATTTTTCGAAAATCCCATGCATTCATAGTGTTCTTCATGATCTTCAAGTTGTTCTTGACAAGTCTTCTTGTTTGATCTTGATGATTTCTTGTTTTGTGTCTTTTCTTGTTTTTCATGTGCATCCTTGCATTCATATTTTTCATGCATTAAAGATTTCTAAGTTTGGTGTCTTGCATGTTTTCTTTGCATTAAAAATTTTTCAAAAATATGTTCTTGATGTCCATCATGATCTTCAAAGTGTTCTTGGTGTTCATCTTGACATTCATAGCATTCTTGCATGCATCTTGTGTCTTGATCCAAAATTTTCATGTTTTGGGTCATTTTTGTGTTTTTCTTTAAAAATTTAAAAATAAAAAATATCTTTTCCTTATTTCCCTCCAAATTTTCGAAATTTTGGGTTGACTTGGTCAAAAATTTTTAAAATTAGTTATTGCTTACAAGTCAAGTCAAAATTTCAATTTTAAAAATCTTATCTTTTCAAAATCTTTTTCAAAAATCATATCTTTTTCATTTTTGACATAATTTTCGAAAATTTCAAAATTATTTTTCAAAATATTTTCAAAAATCTTTTTCTTATCTTTATATCAAATTTTCGAAAATTAGCTAACAATTAATGTGATTGGTTCAAAAATTTGAAGTTTGTTACTTTCTTGTTAAGAAAGGTTCAATCTTTAAGTTCTAGAATCTTATCTTGTAATTTCTTGTTAGTTAAGTCAATTTAAAAAATTAAATTTTTTTCAAAATATCTTTTTCTTAAAACTTTTATTTTATCTTTTATCTTATCTTTTTCAAAAATTTTATCTTTTTCAAAATTTGATTTCAAAATATCTTATCTAACTTTTTGTTTGTTTCTTATCTTTTTCAAAACCACCTAACTACTTTTCCCTCTCTAATTTTCGAAAATTCTCCCTCTCTTTTTCAAAAATTATTTTCGAAAATTCTATTCTCTTCTCTTCTTCTATTTTAATTAATTAATTATTAACACTTCTCTTCACCCCCTATCCTTACTCTTTATACAGACTATTCATTCTTTTTCATTCTTCTCCCATTTCTCTTTCTACTAACATAAAGGAATCTCTATATTGTGACATAGAGGATTCCTCTTTCTTTTCTTGTTTTCTTCTCTTTCATATGAGCAGGAACAAGGATAAAGGCACTCTTGTTGAAATTAATCCAGAACCTGAAAGGACTCTGAAGAGAAAATTAAGAGAAGCTAAATTACAACAATCCAGAAACAACCTTTCAGAAATTTTCGAACAGGAGAAGGACATGGCAGCCGCAAATAATAATGATAATAATGCAAGGAGAATGCTTGGTGACTTCACAAAGCCAACATCCAAGTTTGATGGAAGAAGCATCTCCATTCCTGCCATTGGAGCCAATAACTTTGAGCTTAAGCCTCAACTAGTTGCATTAATGCAACAAAACTGCAAGTTTTATGGACTTCCATCTGAAGATCCTTATCAGTTCTTAACTGAGTTCTTGCAGATCTGTGAGACTGTAAAGACGAATGGAGTTGATCCTGAAGTCTACAGACTCATGCTTTTCCCTTTTGCTGTAAGAGACAGAGCTAGAATATGGTTGGATTCACAACCTAAGGATAGCCTGGACTCCTGGGATAAGCTGGTCACTGCCTTCTTGGATAAATTCTTTCCTCCTCAAAAGCTGAGCAAGCTGAGAGTGGATGTTCAAACCTTCAAACAAAAAGATGGTGAATCCCTCTATGAAGCTTGGGAAAGATACAAGCAGCTGACCAAAAGATGTCCATCTGACATGTTTTCAGAATGGACCCTATTAGATATATTCTATTATGGTCTCTCTGAATTTTCAAAAATGTCATTGGATCATTCTGCAGGTGGATCTATTCACCTGAAGAAAACGCCTGAAGAGGCTCAAGAACTCATTGACATGGTTGCAAACAACCAGTTCATGTATACCTCTGAGAGGAATTCCGTGAATAATGGGGTACCTCAGAAGAAAGGAGTTCTTGAAATTGATGCTCTGAATGCCATATTGGCTCAGAACAAAATGTTGACTCAACAGGTCAACATAATCTCTCAAAATCTGAATGGATTGCAACATGCATCCAACAGTACTAGAGAGGTAGCTTCTGAAGAAGCTTATGATCCTGAGAACCCTGCCATGGCAGAGGTTAATTACTTAGGTGAACCTTATGGAAACACCTATAACTCATCATGGAGAAATCATCCAAATTTCTCCTGGAAGGATCAACAAAAGCCTCAACAAGGCTTTAACAATGGTGGACGCAATAGGCTGAACAATAGTAAGCCATATCCATCATCTCCTCAGCAACAGACAGAGAACTCTGAACAAAATAATTCTAATTTAGCTAATATAGTCTCTGATCTGTCAAAGGCCACTTTTAGTTTCATGAATGAAATAAGATCCTCCATTAGAAATTTGGAGGCACAAGTGGGCCAGCTGAGTAAGAAAGTCATTGAAACTCCTCCCAGTACTCTCCCAAGCAATACAGAAGAAAATCCAAAAGGAGAGTGCAAGGCCATTGATTTAATCAAAGTGGCCGAATGCATAAAGGAGGAGGAGGACGAAAATCCTAGTGAGGAAGACCTCCTGGGACGTTCCTCAAACAAGAAGGAGTTTCCTATTAAGGATCCTGAGGAATCTGAGGCTCACTTAGAGACCATAGAGATTCCATTAAATCTCCTTCTGCCATTCGTGAGCTCTGAAGAATATTCATCCTCTGAAGAGGATGAAGATATGACTGGTGAGCAAGTTGCTCAATATCTAGGAGCTATCATGAAGCTGAATGCCAAGCTATTTGGTAATGAGACTTGGGAAAGTGAACCTCCCTTGCTCATTAGTGACTTAGATACTTGGATTCAGGAAACTCTACCTCAAAAGAAACAAGATCCTGGCAAGTTCTTAATACCTTGCACCATTGGCACCATGAGCTTTGAAAAAGCTCTATGTGATCTTGGGTCAGGGATAAATCTGATGCCACTCTCTGTAATGGAGAAGCTGGGAATCATTGAGGTACAACCTGCCTTGTTCTCATTACAATTGGCAGACAAGTCAGTAAGACAAGCTTATGGAATAGTGGAGGACGTTCTAGTAAAGGTTGAAGGCCTTTACATCCCTGCTGATTTCATAATCCTAGATACTAGGAAGGAAGATGATGAATGCATCATCCTAGGAAGACCTTTCCTAGCCACAGCAGAAGCTGTGATAGATGTCAACAGAGGAGAGTTAGTCCTTCAATTGAATGGGGAATACCTTGTGTTTCAAGCACATGGTCATCCCTCTGTGACAAAAGAGAGTAAGCATGAAGAGCTTCTCTCAGTTCAAGGTCAAGAAGAGCCCACACAGTCAAACTCTAAGTTTGGTGTTGTGAGGCCACAACCAAACTCTAAGTTTGGTGTTCAAATTCCATATCCAAACTCTACGTTTGGTGTGGAGACAACACACTAAATTGACCTGATCATCTCGTGGCTCCATGAGAGCCACTGTCAAGCTATTGACATTAAAGAAGCGCTTGTTGGGAGGCAACCCAATTTTATTTATCTAATTTTATTTTATTTTGTTTTGGTGTTATTTTTGTGTTGAATTAGGTACATGATCATGAGGAGTCACGAAAAAATAAAAAAAAAAATAAAAACAGAGTCAAAAACAGAAGAAAAAATTTTTCACCCTGGAGGACGCACGGGCTGGCGTTCAACGCCCAGAAGATGCATCTGGCTGGCGTTCAACGCCAGAACAGAGCATCTTTCTGGCGCTGAACGCCCAAAACAAGCTACATCCTGGCGTTTAACACCAGGATGCGCACACAGAGGACAATCTGGCGCTGAACGCCAGAAACAAGCTTGAAACTGGCGTTCAACGCCAGAAACAAGCATCACACGGGCGTTTAACGCCCAGAACATGCACCAATGGGCGTTTGAACGCCAGAATGATGCATGAAGGCAATTTACACGCCTATATGGTGAAGGAATGGTATTTCTTTTCACCTCAGGATCTGTGGACCCCACAGGATCCCCACCTCAGGATATGTGGACCCCACAGGATCCCCACCTACCTTTTCTTTTAATCCTAATCACACTCTCCTAATCCAAATCTCATTTTCAATGTCACACTTCCCAAAAACCTTCACCAATCACCTCAACCCCTCTTCCCAATTTCCCCATGCACCATTCACATCAACCTCCTCTTCCCCATAAACCCCACCTACCCTCATCAAATTCAAATTCAATTTCCCACCCATTCCCACCCAAAATGGCCGAAACCCAACCCTCCCTCTCCCTATAAATACCTCTCCTTTCTTCTTCATTTTCACACAACACAAACCCCTTCTTCTCTCATATAGCCGAACCCCCTCTTCTCCTTCTCTACCAATATTCTCTTCTTCTTCTACTCTTCTTCTCTTTTTTGCTCGAGGACGAGCAAATTTTAAGTTTGGTGTGGTAAAAAGCCTAAGCTTTTTATTTTTTTCATTCACCATCAATGGCACCCAAGACCGGAGTTTCCTCAAGAAAAGGAAAAGGGAAGGCAAAAGCTTCCACTTCCGAGTCATGGGAGAAAGAGAGATTCATCTCCAAGAGCCACCAAGACCACTTCTATGATGTTGTGGCAAAGAAAAAGGTGATCCCAGAGGTCCCTTTCAAGCTCAAAAAGAATGAGTATCCGGAAATCCGACATGAAATTCAAAGAAGAGGGTGGGAAGTCATAACCAACCCCATGCAACAAGTCGGAATATTGATGGTCCAAGAGTTCTATGCTAATGCATGGATCACTAGGAACCATGATCAAAGTATGAACCCGAATCCAAAGAACTATCTCACAATGGTTCGGGGGAAATACTTAGATTTCAGTCCGGAAAATGTGAGGTTGGCGTTTCATCTACCCATGATGCAAGGTGATGAACGCCCCTACACAAGAAGGGTCAACTTCAATCAAAGGTTGGACCAAGTCCTAATGGACATTTGTGTGGAAGGCGCCCAATGGAGAGTAGACTCCAAAGGCAAACCGGTCCAACTAAGAAGACTGGACCTCAAGCCTGTAGCTAGAGGATGGTTGGAGTTCATCCAAAGATCCATCATCCCTACAAGCAACCGATCTGAAGTTACTGTGGATCGGGCCATCATGATTCATAGCATCATGATTGGAGAGGAAGTGGAAGTTCATGAAGTCATATCCAATGAACTCTACAAAATAGCCGACAAGCCTTCATACATGGCACGGCTAGCCTTCCCCCACCTTATATGCCATTTATGCTACTCAGCTGGAGTTATCATAGATGGAGATGTCTCCATTGAAGAAGACAAGCCCATCACCAAGAAAAGGATGGAGCAAACAAGAGAAGTTCCTCACGGCCCTCAAGAAGAACATGAGGAAGTTCATCATCAACAAATGCCTCAAGGAATGCACTTTCCTCCCAACAACTATTGGGAGCAACTTAGTACCTCTTTGGAAGACTTGAGCCATAATGTTGAACAATTAAGGGTGGAACACCATGAACACGCCCTCACTCTCCAAGAAATAAGAGAAGATCAAAGAGCAATGAGGGAGGAGCAACAAAGGCAAGGAAGGGACATAGAAGAGTTGAAGAACATCATTGGTCCTTCAAGAAGAAGACGCCACTAGAGGTGGATTCATTCCTTGTTCTTTATTTTCTTTCTGTTTTCGGTTTTTAAGTATTATGTTTATCTATGTTTTTGTGTTTCTACTTCATGATCATTAGTGTGTAACCATGCCTTAAAGCTATGAATAAAATCCATTAGTCTTTCACCTCTCTTAAAAGAAAAATGTTTTAATTCAAAAGAACAAGAAGTACATAATTTTCGAATTCATTAGTGAATTTAATTTAATTATATTGATGTGGTGGCAATAATTTTTGTTTTCTGAATGAATGAATGAACAGTGCATATTTTTGATCTTGTTGTTTATGAGTGTTAAAATTGTTGGTGCTTGAAAGAATGATGAACAAAGAGAAATGTTATTGATGATCTGAAAAACATCATGAAATTGATTCTTGAAGCAAGAAAAAGCAGTGAAAAAAAAAGTGGCGAAAATTTTAAAGCAAGGATCCAAGGCTTTGAGCATTAATGGATAGGAGGGCCCAAGGAAATTAAAATCCAGGCCTAAGCGGCTAAATCAAGCTGTCCCTAACCATGTGCTTGTGTCATGAAGGTCCAAGTGAAAAGCTTGAGACTGAATGGTTAAAGTCGTGATCCAAAGCTAAAGAGTGTGCTTAAGAGCTCTGGACACCACTAACTGGGGACTTTAGCAAAGCTGAGTCACAATCTGAAAAGGTTCACCCAGTTATGTGTCTGTGGCATTTGTGTATCCGGTGGTAATACTGGAAGACAAAGTGCTTAGGGCCACAGCCAAGACTCATAAGTAGCTGTGTTCAAGAATCAACATGCCTAACTAGGAAAGTCAATAACACTATCTGAAATTCTAAGTTCCTAGAGACACCAATCACTCTGAACTACAAAGGAAAAAGTGAGATGCCAAAACTGTTCAGAAGCAAAAAGCTACAAGTCCCGCTCATGTAATTAAATTAATATTCATTGATATTTTGGACTTTATAGTATATTCTCTTCTTTTTATCCTATTTGATTTTCAGTTGCTTGGGGACAAGCAACAATTTAAGTTTGGTGTTGTGATGAGCGGATAATTTATACGCTTTTTGGCATTGTTTTTATAGAGTTTTTAGTAAGTTTAAGCTACTTTTAGGGATGTTTTCATTAGTTTTTATGTTAAATTCACATTTCTGGACTTTACTATGAGTTTGTGTGTTTTTCTGTGATTTCAGGTAAATTCTGACTGAAATTGAGGGATTTGAGCAAAACTCTGAAGAAGGCTGACAAAAGGACTGCTGATGCTGTTGGATTCTGACCTCCCTGCACTCGAAATGGATATTCTGGAGCTACAGAACTCCAATTGGCTCGCTCTCAACGGCGTTGGAAAGTAGACATCCAGGGCTTTCCAGCAATATATAATAGTCCATACTTTATTCGAAGAATGACGACGTAACTTGGCGTTAAACGCCAAGTACACGCTGCTGTCTGGAGTTAAACGCCAGAAAAACGTCATGATCCGGAGTTGAACGCCCAAAACACGTCATAACCTGAAGTTTGACGCCAAGAAATTCCTCTACACGTGGATTAATCAAGCTCAGCCCAAGCATACACCAAGTGGGCCCCGGAAGTGGATTTATGCATCAATTACTTACTCATGTAAACCCTAGTAGCTAGTCTAGTATATATAGGACATTTATCTATTGTATTAGACATCCTGGATTGTATTTTGAATGCTGTGATCACGTTAGAGAGGGCTGGCCATTTGGCCATGCCTGAACTCTTTGCTTATGTATTTTCAACGGTGGAGTTTCTGCACACCATAGATTAAGGGTGTGGAGCTCTGCTGTACCTCAAGTATTAATGAAGTTCTATTATCTTTTATTCAAATCTCTCTTATTCTTATTCCAAGATATTCATTCGTACCCAAGAAACATGATGAATGTGATGAGTCAGATTACCCTCATTATTATTCTCACTTATGAATGTAAGTGATTGACAACCACTTCCGTTCTACATGCAACAGAGCTTGAATGTATATCTCTTAGATTCCCCAACAGAATCTTCGTGGTATAAGCTAGATAGATGGTGGCATTTATGAGGATCTGAAAAGTCTCACCTTGTCTGTGGTATTCCGAGTAGGATCCTGGGAATCCGGAAAGTCTAACCTTGTCTGTGGTATTCCGAGTAGGATTCCGTTAATGAATGACTGTGACGTGGTTCAAACCTGTAACCTGCTGGGCGTTAGTGACAAACGCAAAAGAGGGATTCTATTCCAGTAGGGGAGGGAACCAACCGGTGATTAGCCGTACTGTGACAGAGTGCGTGAGCATTAGTTTTCACTGCGAGGATGGGATGTAGCCATCAGCCATGGGTGATGCCTCCAGACTGGTTAGCTGTGCGAGTGACAGCCGCACAGGGTATTTCCCCGAGAGGAAGAAAGTAGCCACAGTTGATGGTGAACCCCTATACAAGGCTTGCCATGGAAAGGAGTAAGAAGGATTGAATAGAAGCAGTAGGAGGGCAGGCGTCCCTGAGCTCTACAGCATCTCTATCCGCTTATCTGAAATTCTCACCAGTGAATCTGCATAAGTCTTCTATCCCTTTTATCTCTACCCTTTATTATTTATTTTCGAAAAACCCATAAACTATTTTAATCTCCCTAACTGAGATTTACAAGGTGATCATAGCTTGCTTCATACCAACAATCTCTGTGGATTCGACCCTTACTCACGTAAGGTTTATTACTTGGACGACCCAGTACACTTGCTGGTTAGTTGAACGGAGTTGTGAGAATAAACAGTGCCTAAAGAGTAAATATATGCTAAAGCTCAAAAGATAGAAATCACAATTTCGTCCACCAGAGGGAGACTGAAAAAGTTTACCTCACTGAAGAATGCAGTGCAGTCATTCTGAAAAGCTTACCTGAGAAGCTTAAAGATCCCGGGAGCTTTATGATACCATGCACATTAGAGGGTACTTGTACCAAGCAAGCTTTATGTGATCTTGGCGCAAGTATCAACCTAATACTTGCATCTACTATCAGAAAGCTTGGTTTGACTGAAGAAATCAAACCAACCAGGATATGTCTTCAACTTGCTGATGGCTCTATTAAATACCCATCAGGCGTGATTGAAGACATGATTGTCAAGGTTGGGCCATTTGCCTTTCCTACTGACTTTGTGGTGCTGGAAATAGAGGAGCACAAGAGTGCAACTCTTATTCTAGGAAGACCTTTCCTAGCAACTGGCCGAACCCTCATTGATGTCCAAAAAGGGTAAGTAACCTTGAGAGTCAATGAGGAGGAGTTTAAGTTGAATGTTGTCAAAGCCATGCAACATCCAGACACCCCAAATGACTGCATGAGTGTTGATATTATTGACTCTCTGGTAAGAGAGGTCAATATGGCTGAGAGTCTCGAATCAGAGCTAGAGGACATCTTTAAAGATGTTCAGCCTGATTTGGAGGAATCAGAGAAAATAATAGAACCTCTGAAAATCCCTCAAGAAGAGGAGAAACCTCCAAAACCCGAACTCAAACCATTACCACCATCCCTGAAATATGCATTTCTGGGAGAAGGTGATACCTTCCCTGTAATCATAAGCTCTACCTTAGAGCCACAGGAAGAGGAAGCACTAATTCAAGTGCTAAGGACACACAAGACAGCTCTTGGGTGGTCCATCAGTGATCTTAAGGGCATTAGCCCAGCCAGATGCATGCACAAGATCTTATTGGAGGGTGACGCCAAGCCAGTGGTTCAACCACAAAGGCGGCTGAATCCAGCCATGAAGGAAGTGGTGCAGAAGGAGGTCACTAAATTACTAGAGGCTGGGATTATTTATCCTATTTCTGACAGCCCCTGGGTGAGCCCTGTCCAAGTTGTCCCTAAGAAAGGTGGCATGACAGTGGTTCACAATGAAAAAAATGAACTGGTTCCTACAAGAACAGTTATAGGGTGGCGTATGTGTATTGATTATAGAAGGCTCAATACAGCTACCAGAAAGGATCATTTTCCTTTACCATTCATAGACCAGATGCTAGAAAGACTGGCAGGTCATGAATACTACTACTTCCTGGATGGATATTCATGTTTTAATCAAATTGCAGTAGATCCAAAAGATCAAGAGAAAACAGCATTCACATGTCCATCTGGAGTATTTGCATACAGAAGGATGCCATTTGGCCTGTGCAATGCACCTGCAACCTTTCAGAGGTGCATGCCCTCAATTTTCTCTGATATGGTGGAAAAATTCCTGGAAGTCTTCATGGATGACTTTTCAGTATTTGGAGACTCATTCAGCTCCTGCCTTAACCATTTAGCACTTGTTCTGAAAAGATGCCAAGAGACTAACCTGGTTTTAAACTGGAAAAAATGTCACTTTATGGTGACTGAAGGAATTGTCCTTGGGCACAAAATTTCGAACAAGGGAATAGAGGTGGATCAAGCTAAGGTAGAGGTAATTGAAAAATTACCACCACCTGCCAATGTTAAGGCAATCAGAAGCTTTCTGGGGCATGCAGGATTCTATAGGAGGTTTATAAACGATTTTTCAAAAATCGCCAAACCTCTGAGCAACCTGCTAGCTGCTGACACGCCATTTATCTTTGATAAAGAGTGTCTGCAGGAATTTGAGACTCTGAAAGCTAAATTGGTCACAGCACCAATCATCTCTGCACCAGACTGGACATTACCATTTGAATTGATGTGTGATGCCAGTGACCATGCCATTGGTGCAGTATTGGGACAGAGGCATGACAAGCTTCTGCACGTCATTTACTATGCCAGTCATGTTTTAAATGACGCACAGAAGAATTACACAACCACAGAAAAAGAGCTGCTTGCAGTGGTTTACGCCATTGATAAGTTCGGATCCTATTTGGTAGGATCAAAAGTGATTGTGTACACTGATCATGCTGCTCTTAAATATCTACTCACAAAGCAGGATTCAAAACCCAGACTCATCAGATGGGTGTTGCTTCTGCAAGAGTTTGATATAGAAATAAGAGACAGAAAATGGACAGAGAATCAAGTAGTAGATCACCTGTCCCGAATAGAACTAGTAGAAGGGGCGTCCCTCCCTCTCACTGAGATCTCTGAAACTTTCCCAGATGAGCAACTCTTTGCCATCCAGGAAGTGCCATGGTTTGCAGACATTGCAAACTACAAGGCAGTGAGATTCATACTCAAAGAGTACAGTAGGCTGCAATCAAAGAAATTGATCACAGATGCAAAGTACTATCTTTGGGATGAACCATATCTCTTCAAGAGATGTGCAGACGGAGTAATCCGTAGATGTGTGCCAAAGGAAGAAGCGCAGAAAATTCTATGGCACTACCATGGATCACAGTATGGAGGACATTTTGGAAGTGAGCGAACAGCCACAAGAGTCCTCCAATGTGGCCTTTACTGGCCTACTCTCTATAAAGATTCTCGAGCGTTTGTACTTAATTATGACAGTTGCCAAAGATCTGGCAATCTGCCTCACAGTTATGCCATGCCTCAACAAGGGATCTTGGAGATTGAGTTGTTTGATGTATGGGGTATTGACTTCATGGGACCTTTCCCACCATCATACTCAAACACTTATATTTTGGTGGCAGTGGATTATGTATCCAAATGGGTGGAGGTTATTGCAACACCCACTAATGACACTAAAACAGTGTTAAAATTCCTCCAGAAACACATCTTCAGCAGATTTGGTACCCCTAGAGTATTAATCAGTGATGGGGGCAGTCATTTCTGCAATAAACAGCTTTACTCTGCTTTAGTTCGTTATGGAGTTAGCCACAGGGTAGCCACTCCATACCATCCACAGACTAATGGGCAAGCTGAAGTCTCAAACAGAGAACTCAAAAGAATCCTGGAACGGACTGTAATTAACCGTAGAAGGGATTGGGCAAGGAGCTTGGACGATGCTCTGTGGGCATACAGAACAGCATTCAAGACCCCTATAGGGACCTCTCCATACCAGCTTGTGTATGGAAAGGCATGCCACTTGCCAGTGGAACTGCAACATAAGGCCTACTGGGCAACCAGATTCCTGAACCTTGATGCCAAGTTAGCTGGAGAAAAACGATTGCTCCAGTTAAATGAGCTAGAGGAATTTAGACTCAATGCTTTCGAAAATGCAAAAATTTACAAAGAGAAAGCAAAAAGATGGCATGATAAGAAACTGTCATCCAGAGTCTTTGAGCCGGGGCAGAAAGTTCTGCTATTTAATTCTAGGCTCAAATTATTCCCTGGGAAATTAAAATCCCGGTAGAGAGGTCCGTATGTGATTACAAGTGTATCACCATATGGATACGTAGAGCTTCAGGATAATGACTCTAACAAAAAGTTCATTGTTAATGGACAGAGAGTCAAACATTATCTTGAAAGTAATTTTGAGCAAGAATGCTCAAAACTGAGACTTGATTAAAAGCTCAGTAATAGTCCAGCTAATGACATTAAAGAAGCGCTTGCTGGGAGGCAACCCAGCCATTCACAAAATTTAATTTTATTTGTTTTTGCTAATTAATTAAGTTTTACAGGTATATGCCAGAGTATCTTCAAAAGGTAAAATAGCAATTGATTGAATTCACAGAGTTACAAGGAAAATTGGAAAGCTTACTGGCATCAAAAAGCCAGTAAGAAATGTTTTGGGCGTTGAACGCCCAAAAGAAGCACCCACTGGGCGTTCAACGCCAATAAGGGTAGCCATCTGGGCGTTAAACGCCAGAAAGGAGCATCTTCTGGGTATTAAACGCCAGAAAGAAGCACCTTCTGGGCGTTTAACGCCAGAACCACAGCATCCTGGGCGTTTAGAAAAACGCCCAGTGACAAAGGACTTCCTGGCGTTCAACGCCAGAAAGAAGCAGCAGCTGGGCGTTGAACGCCCATGAGAATCATCAATTGGGCGTTAAACGCCCAAAACATGCAGCGTTTGGGCGTTTAACGCCAGGATGGTGGGGAGGATGTAAAATTCATCTTTCTTCACAAATTTTCTAACTTTTATGTTTCAATTCATGATTTCTTGCATAAACATGTTTCAAAATATCATCCTTCAATTCCAAAAATTTTAATCCTAATTTCTAAAAACCCTAATTTCTAAAATCCCTTTTTCAAAAATATCAAATGTATCTTAATTCATAAACACAAATCTTTTTCTAATCCAAATCTTTTTCAAATCTTTTTCAACTTATCATATCTTTTGGATTTCGAATTTGCCTCTCCCTCTATTCCTCTCCTTTCCTTTCTTTTGCTTGAGGACAAGCAAACCTCTAAGTTTGGTGTAATTTGCCATGATCACTGAGCTAAAACTCATCAAGATCATGGCACCTAAGGGAACAGGAAGAGCAAGGATGTGAATTGAAGGAACTAAAGCGTCAGAAGCTATTCCTTGAAGGACCAAGCACCCCACAGACTAGAGGAACATCAACTTCCCAAAATACAGGTTGTTAAGTTCTAATTTTAAGCTTTAACTCTGTGATAGTATTATTATAGGATTTTACCTTAGAAGTTATATAGGAGTAGTAGTAATTAGCATATCTATTTTGATTTTATTTTCAATTAAGTTATAATTTATTTTTCTCATCATCATCAAACATGAATAAAATAGTAGATTTTTAGAATAAAGAGGCAATAATTTTTTTTCGAGTTCTTAATAAGAAAAATTCTAATTATTTATATGTGGTGGCAATACTTTTTGTCTTCTGAATGAATGCTTGAACAGTGCATATTTTTGATCTTGTTGTTTATGAATGTTAAAATTGTTGGCTCTTGAAAGAATGATGAAAAAGAGAAATGTTATTGATGATCTGAAAAATCATGAATTTGATTCTTGAAGCAAGAAAAAGCAGTGGAAAAAAAAACTTTTGCAAGAAATCATTGGATCAAGAAAAAGAAAAAGCCAATAGCCCTTAAAACCAAAAGGCAAGGGTGAAAAGGATCCAAGGCTTTGAGCATCAGTGGATAGGAGGGCCCAAGGAAGTAATTATAGGCCTAAGCGGCTAAATCAAGCTGTCCCTAACCATGTGCTTGTGGCATGCAGGTCCAAGTGAAAAGCTTGAGACTGAGTGGTTAAAGTCGTGATCCAAAAGCAAAAAGAGTGTGCTTAAGAGCTCTGGACACCTCTAACTGGGGACTCTAGCAAAGCTGAGTCACAATCTGAAAAGGTTCACCCAGTCATGTGTCTGTGGCATTTATGTATCCGGTGGTAATACTGGAAAACAAAGTGCTTAGGGCCCCGGCCAAGACTCATAAAGTAACTGTGTTCAAGAATCAACATACTACACTAGGAGAATCAATAATACTATCTGAATTCTGAGTTCCTATGGATGCCAATCATTCTGAATTTCAAAGGATAAAGGGAGATGCCAAAACTGTTCAGAAACAAAAAGCTATTAGCCCCGCTCATCTAAATTAGAATCTGAGCTTCACTTAAAACTCGGAGATTTTACTACTCCTTAAATTCTTTTTATCCTATTTTATTAATCTAGTTGCTTGGGGACAAGCAACAGTTTAAGTTTGGTGTTGTGATGAGCGGATATTTTATACGCTTTTTGGGGGTAATTTCATGTAGATTTTAGCATGTTTTAGTTAGTTTTTAGTAGAATATTATTAGTTTTTAGGCAAAAATCATATTTTTGGATTTTACTATGAGTTTGTGTATTTTTCTGTGATTTCAGGTATTTTCTGGCTGAAATTGAGGGAGCTGAGCAAAAATCTGAGTTAGGCTGAAAAAGGACTGCTGATGCTGTTGGATCCTGAACTCCCTGCACTCGGAATGGATTTTTTGGAGCTACAGAAGTCCAATTGACGCGCTCTCAACGGCGTTGGAAGGTAGACATCTAGGGCTTTCCAGCAATATATAATAGTCCATACTTTGCGCGAAGATAGATGATGTAACTTGGCGTTGAACGCCACGTACATGCTGCTGTTTGGAGTTAAACGCCAGAAACACGTCATGATCCGGAGTTGAACGCCCAAAACACGTTATAACTTGGAGTTCAACTCCAAGAAAAGCCTCAGCACATGGATAGCTTTAGTCTCAGCCCCAGCACACACCAAGTGGGCCCCAGAAGTGGATTTCTGCACCATTTATCTTAGTTTACTCATATTCTGTAAACCTAGGTTACTAGTTCACTATTTAAACAACTTTTAGAGACTTATCTTGTACCTCATGACATTTTTAGATCTAAAAAATTGTACCTTTTGGCAGCATGAGTCTCTAAACTCCATTGTTGGGGGTGAGGAGCTCTGCAGCATCTCAATGAATTAATGCAAGTGTTTCTATTTCATTCAAACGTGTGTGTGTTCCTATCTAAGATGTTCATTCGCGCTTAATTGTGAAGGAGGTGATGATCCGTGACACTCATCACCTTCCTCAATCCATGAACGTGTGCCTGACAAACACCTCCGTTCTACATCAGATTGGATGAGCATCTCTTAGCTTCCTTAATCAGAATCTTCGTGGTATAAGCTAGAACTGATGGCGGCCATTCTTGAGGATCCGGAAAGTCTAAACCTTGTCTGTGGTATTCCGAGTAGGATTCAAGGATTGAATGGCTGTGACGAGCTTCAAACTCGCGATTGCTGGGCGTGATGACAAACGCAAAAGGATCAATGGATCCTATTCCAACATGATCGAGAACCGACAGCTGATTAGCCGTGCTGTGACAGAGCATCTGGAACGTTTTCACTGAGAGGATGGGAAGTAGCCACTGACAATGGTGACACCCTACATACAGCTTGCCATGGATGGAACTTTACAAACAATTGAGTTGAATATTACATTGCAGGAATTCAGAGGACAAAGCATCTCCAAAACTCCAACAGATTCTCCATTAATAAAGTGACAATTTCTTATTCCAAATACTTTGACTTCTTACAATTAAATCCAATTAATCTTATTGACATCCTGACTAAGATTAATAAAATAAACATAGTCTGCTTCAAACCAATAATCTCCGTGGGATCGACCCTTACTCACGTAAGGTATTACTTGGACGACCCAGTGCACTTGCTGGTTAGTTGTGCGGATTGCAAAAAGTGTTATAGCAACTTCGTGCACCAATAGTCCCAACACCAAACTTAGAGTTTGGATATGGGATCTTAACACCAAACTTAGAGTTTGGTTGTGGCCTCACAACACCAAACTTAGAGTTTGACTGTAGGGGCTCTTCTTGACTCTGAACTGAGAGAAGCTCTTCATGCTTACTCTCTTTTGTCACAGAAGGATGGCCTTGTGCCTTAAACACAAGGTAGTCCCCATTCAATTGAAGGACTAATTCACCTCTGTTGACATCTATCACAGCTCCTGCTGTGGCTAGGAAAGGTCTTCGAAGGATGATGCATTCATCTTCTTCCTTCCTAGTGTCTAAGATTATGAAATCAACAGGGATGTAAAGGCCTTCAACCTTTATTAACACGTCCTCCCCTATTCCATAAGCTTGTCTCAATGACTTGTCTGCCAATTGCAATGAGAACAAGGCAGGTTGTACCTCAATGATCCCAGCTTCTCCATTACAGAGAGTGGCATAAGATTTATCCCTGACCCTAGATCACATAGAGCCTTTTCAAAGGTCATGGTGCCTATGGTACAAGGTATTAAGAACTTGCCAGGATCTTGTTTCTTTTGAGGTAGAGTTTTCTGAATCCAGGTATCTAGTTCACTAATGAGCAAGGGAGGTTCACTTTCCCAAGTCTCATTACCAAACAACTTGGCATTCAGCTTCATGATAGCTCCTAAGTATTGAGCAACTTGCTCTCCAGTCACATCTTCATCCTCTTCAGGGGAAGAATAGTCTTCAGAGCTCATGAATGGCAGAAGGAGATTTAATGGAATCTCTATGGTCTCTGTATGAACCTCATATTCCCTTGGATCCTTGATAGGAAACTTCTTCTTGCTTGAGGGATGTCCCAGGAGGTCTTCCTCACTAGGATTTTCGTCCTCCTCCTCCCTTGTGCATTCGGCCATATTGATTATATCAATGGCCTTGCACTCTCCTTTTGGATTCTCTTCTGTATTGTTTGGGAGAATACTGGGAGGAGTTTCAATGACTTTCTTACTCAGCTGGCCCACTTGTGCCTCCAGATTTCTGATGGAGGATCTTGTTTCATTCATGAAACTGAAAGTGGCCTTTGACAGATCAGAGACTAGATTGGCTCAGTTAGAAGTGTTTTGTTCAGAATTCTCTGTCTGTTGCTGAGAAGATGATGGATATGGCTTGCTATTGCTCAGCCTATTACGTCCACCATTGTTAAAGCCTTGTTGAGGCTTTTGTTGATCCTTCCATGAGAAATTTGGATGATTTCTCCATGATGAGTTATAGGTGTTTCCATAAGGTTCACCCATGTAATTAACCTCTGCCATGGCAGGGTTCTCAGGATCATAAGCTTCTTTAGAGGCTGCCTCTTTAGTACTGTTGGATGCATGTTGCCATCCATTCATACTTTGAGAGATCATGTTGACTTGCTGAGTCAACACTTTGTTCTGAGCCAATATGGCATTCAGAGCATCAATTTCAAGAACTCCTTTCTTCTGAGGTATCCCATTATTCACGGAATTCCTCTCAGAAGTGTACATGAATTGGTTGTTTGCAACCATGTCAATGAGTTCTTGAGCCTCTTCAGGCGTTTTCTTTAGGTGAATAGATCCACCTGCAGAATGGTCCAATGACATTTTCGAAAATTCAGATAGACCATAATAGAAGATATCTAATATGGTCCATTCTGAAAACATGTCAGATGGACATCTTTTGGTCAGTTTCTTGTATCTTTCCCAAACTTCATAGAGGGATTCACCATCTTTTTGTTTGAATGTTTGAACATCCACTCTCAGCTTGCTCAGCTTTTGAGGAGGAAAGAATTTATCCAAGAAGGCAGTGACCAGCTTATCCCAGGAGTCCAGGCTATCCTTGGGTTGTGAATCCAACCATATTCTAGCTCTGTCTCTTACAGCAAAGGGGAAAAGCATGAGTCTGTAGACTTCAGGATCAACTCCATTCGTCTTTACAGTCTCACAGATCTGCAAAAACTCAGTTAAAAACTGGTAAGGATCTTCACATGGAAGTCCATGAAACTTGCAGTTTTGTTGCATTAAGGCAACTAGCTGAGGTTTCAGCTCAAAGTTGTTGGCTCCAATGGCAGGAATGGAGATGCTTCTTCCATCAAACTTGGACGTTGGCTTTGTGGAGTCACCAAGCATTCTCCTTGCATTATTATTATTTTTGGCTGCCATCTCCTTCTCTTGTTCTAATATTTCTGAAAGGTTACCTTTAGATTGTTGTAATTTAGCTTCTCTTAATTTTCTCTTCAGAGTCCTTTCAGGTTCTGGATCAATTTCAACAAGAGTGCCTTTTTCCTTGTTTCTGCTCATATGAAAGAGAAGAAAACAAGAAAAGAAGAGGAATCCTCTATGTCACAGTATAGAGATTTCTTTATGTTAGTAGAAGAAGAAAGGGGGAAGAAAGTAGAAGAGGGGATTCATATATTTAGATGGAGAAAGGTGAAGAGAAGTGTTAGTAATTAAATAATTAAATAGAATAAGAAAAGAGATGAAGAATTTCGAAAATAATTTTAAAAAGGTGTTAGTAATTTTTAAAAATTAGAGATAAGATAAGATTAAAATTAAAATTTAAAACAATTAAAAAGTATTTTTGAAAAAGAGAGAAGTATTTTCGAAAATTAGAGAGGGATAGGTAGTTAGTTGGTTTTGAAAAAGATAGGAAATAAACAAGAAGTTAGTTAGTTGATTGAAAAAGATATTAAAATCAAATTTGAAAAGATAAGAAGATAAGAGGTTAGATAAGATATTTTGAAATCAAATTTTGAAAAAGATAAAATTTTTGAAAAAGATAAGATAGAAGATAAAAAGATTTAATTCAAAAATTTGAAATAACTTACTTCACTAACAAGAAAATACAAGATAAGATTCTAGAACTTAAAGATTGAACCTTTCTTAACAAGAAAGTAACAAACTTCAAATTTTTTGAATCAATCACATTAATTATTAGTGAATTTTCGAAAATATGATATAAAGATAAGAAAAAGATTTTGAAAATATTTTGAAAAAGATTTTTGAAATTTTCGAAAAAAAAGAAAGAAAATGAAAAAGATATAATTTTTGAAAAAGATTTTGGAAAGATAAGATTTTTAAAATTGAAAATTTGATTTGACTTGTAAGAAACAACTAATTTTGAAAATTTTTGACTAAGTCAACTCAAATTTTTGAAAATTTGGAGAAAAATAAGGAAAAGATATTTTTTTTTATTTTTGAAATTTTAAAGATGAGAGAGAAAAACATAAAAATGACCCAAAATATGAAAATTTTGGATCAAACACATAATGCATGCAAGAACACTATGAATGTCAAGATGAACACCAAGAACACTTTGAAAATCATGATGAACATCAAGAACATGATTTTGAAAAATTTTTGATGCAAAGAAAACATGCAAGACACCAAACTTAGAAATTTTTAATGCTTGGAAAATATGAATGCAAAAATGCACATGAAAAACAACAAAAGACACAAAACAAGAAATCATCAAGATTAAACAAGAAGACTTTCCAAGAACAACTTGAAGATCAAGAAGAACACCATGAATGCATGAATTTTCGAAAAATGCAAGAAAATTTTTTAAAGCATGCAATTGACACCAAACTTAAAAATTGACTCAAGACTCAAACAAGAACACAAAATATTTTTGATTTTTATGATTTTATGATTTTTTTTTGGATTTTTATTAATTTTTTTCGAAAATATTTTTGGAAAAACGAAAAAGAAAAATTTTGAAAAAGTTTTTGAAAAGAAAATTACCTAATCTGAGCAACAAGATGAACCGTCAGTTGTCCATACTCGAACAATCCCCGGCAACGGCGCCAAAAACCTGGTGGACGAAATTGTGATACAAGAGTTCTAGGTACTGTTAGAGAAGCTTTTTCTTTCCACAACTCCATTCAACTTAACCAGCAAGTGTACTGGGTCATCCAAGTAATACCTTACGTGAGTAAGGGTCGATCCCACAGAGATTGTTGGTATGAAGCAAGCTATGGTCACCTGATAAATCTCAGTTAGGCAGATTAAATGGTTATGGGTTTCGAAAATAATTAATAAACAGAAAATAAAATAGGATAGAAATACTTATGTAAATCAATAGTGGGAATTTCAGATAGGCGTATGGAGATGTTATGCTCCTCTCGTATCTCTTCCTTTTTTATTTCATCCAATCCTTCTTACTCCTTTCTATGGCAAGCTGTATGTAGGGCATCACCGTTGTCAATGGCTACATCCCATCCTCTCAGTGAAAACGTTCCTATGCTCTGTCACAGCACGGCTAATCATCTGTCGATTCTCAATCAGGTTGGAATAGAATTCCTTGATTCTTTTGCGTTTGTCATCACGCCCAGCCTTCAGGAGTTTGAAGCTCGTCACAGTCATTCAATCCCAGAATCCTACTCGGAATACCATAGACAAGGTTTAGACTTTCCGGATCCTCATGAATTCCGCCATCTATCTAGCTTATACCACGAAGATTCTGTTGGGGAATCTAAGAGATATGCGCCCAGCCTAAAGTAGAACGGAAGTGGTTGTCAATCACGCGCGGTCATAGGTGAGAATGATGATGAGTGTCACGGATCATCACATTCATCAAGTTTAAGTGCAACGTATATCTTGGAATAAGAATAAAAGAGAATTGAATAGAAAATAATAGTAATTGTATTGAAACTTGAGATACAGCAGAGCTCCACACCCTTAATCTATGGTGTGCAGAAACTCCACCGTTGAAAATACATAAGTGAAAGGTTCAGGCATGGCCGAATGGCCAGCCCCCTCAATGATCCAGAGACCGAATGATCAAAGACTACAAAGTCAAAAGATTAAACTGTCAAAAGATGTCTAATACAATAGTAACTTATCCTATTTATACTAGACTAGCTACTAGGGTTTACATGAGTAAGTAATTGATGTATAAATCCACTTCCGGGGCCCACTTGGTGTATGTTTGGGCTGAGATTGATCTATCCACGAGCTGAGGCTTCTCTTGGAGTTGAACTCCAAGTTATAACGTGTTTTGGGCGTTCAACTCCGGATCATGATGTGTTTCTGGCATTTAACTCCAGACAGCAGCATGTACTTGGCGTTGAGCGCCACTTTACATCTTCAATTTCCGAATAAAGTATGAACTATTATATATTTCTGGAAAGCTATGGATGTCTATTTTCCAACGCCGTTGAGAGCGCACCATTTGGAGTGCAGGGAGGTCAGATTCCAACAGCATCAGCAGTCCTTTTGTCAGCCTTTTTCAGAGTTTTGCTCAAGTCCCTCAATTTCAGCCAGAAATTACCTGAAATCACAGAAAAACACACAAACTCATAGTAAAGTCCAGAAATGTGAATTTAACATAAAAACTAATGAAAACATCCATGAAAGTAGCTTAAACTTACTAAAAACTACCTAAAACAATGCCAAAAAGCGTATAAATTATCCGCTCATCAAGGTGTTTGATCCCTCATTGGCGTTTGAACGCTAGGATTAGGGGTGAGATGGGCGTTTAACGCCAATTTTCCACCCTTTTCTGGCGTTTGAATGCCAGAACTGGACATGGACTAGACGTTTAACGCCAGTTTTTCACCCTTTTATGGCGTTTGAACGCCAGAAGTGGGCATCCACTAGGCGTTTAACGCCAATTTTTCACCCTTTTCTGGCGTTTGAACGCCAGAATTATTCCTTTCTGGGCTCTTACTGTCCTCAGAGGGATTTTGGACAGTGGTTTGCTCATCCTCTATCAGTTGTTCCTTCCTTGACTTCCTATTGCCTTGAGTTGAGACATTTAATGTCTTCCCACTCCTTAATTGAACATCTTGGCATTCTTCTGTTATTTGTCTGGATAACTGCTGTTTTGTTTGATTCAATTATTTTTCCATACTTTGGTTAGCATCCTTGGTTTCTTGTAGCATTTCCTTAAATTCTGCCAGTTGTTCTGTTAGATAACATAATTGCTGATTGAGTTCAGTAACTTGTTCTGGAGGACTAAGTTCAGTGGATACTACTTTAGCTTCTTCTTTCATGGAGGACTCATTGCTTAAGTACAGATGCTGATTTCTAGCAACTGTATCAATAAGCTATTGAGCCTCTTTAATTATCTTTCTCATGTGTATAGATCCACCAGCTGAGTGGTCTAGAGATATCTGGGCTTTTTCTGTAAACCCGTAATAGAATATGTCTAACTGCACCCATTCTGAAAATATTTCAGAGGGGCACTTCCTTAGCATCTCTCTGTACCTCTCCCAGACATCATAAAGAGATTCATTATCCTCTTGTTTAAAGCCTTGGATGTCCAGGCTTAGCAGTGTCATCCTTTTTGGAGGGAAATATTGATTCAGAAATTTGTCTGACAACTATTTCCAGGTTCTTATGCTGGCTTTGGGTTGGTTATTTAACCACCTCTTAGCTTGGTCTTTTACAGCAAGTGGAAACAACACTAATCTGTAGACATCCTGATCCACTTCCTTATCACGTACTGTGTTAGCAATTTGTAAGAACTGTGCTAGAAACTCAGTAGGTTCTTCTTGTGGAAGACTGGAATACTAGCAATTTTGCTGCACCATGATAATGAGCTGAGGTTTTAGCTCAAAAGTGTCAGCTCTTATGGGGGGTATACAGATACTACTCCCATATGAAGCAGTAGTAGGGTTAGCATATGACCCCAGAGTCCTTCTGGACTGTTGATTTCCACTTAGGTCCATGATGGATAAAGGGAGATGATGTGGATTAGAGATAGAAATATTATATTTATTATTTAATTTTTTTAGAAAACCAAAAATAAAAGAAGATAAAATAAAATAAAATAAAATAAATGAAAGATTTTGGGTGAGGATTTTCAAAAAATGAAGAAAGAGAAAGTTGTTAGGAAGTTTTGAAAAAGATATGATCTTAAAATTTTAAAGATTGAAACTTTCTTAACAAGAAAACACCAAACTTAAAATTTTTCAATCAATTTAGTGAACCAAGACAAGAGATTCGAAAATTGTATGTAAGAAAAAGAAAAAGATTTTGAAAAATTTTATGAAGGATTTTCGGAAAAAAATAAAAGAGAAGATTGAGAAAGAGTTTGTTTTGAAAAAGGTTTAAAAAGATAATTTTAAAAATTGAAATTTTGACTTGACTAACAAGAAACACTAAAATTAAAATTTTTTGACTAATTCAACCTAAAGATTTTGAAAATCATGAGCAATTAGAGGAAAAGATATTTTTTTATTTTTGAAATTTAATGAAGAAAGAAAAAAATAGCAAAATGACTCGAGACACAAAAATTTTGGATAAAAACAAAGAGAACATGCAAGAACACTTTGAAAATCAAGATGAACACTAAGAAAAAATTTTAAAATTTTTTTAAGAAAATAAAAACACACTGGACACCAAACTTAAAAATGTTTTTATACTTTGGACACTAATAATCCGAAAATACACAAGAACAACAAGGAAAGACACAAAACAAGAAAAACCGAATATCAAACAATGACACAAAAACTCGAAAATATGAAGGAAACCAAAAACATGCAATTGACACCAAACTTAAAATATGAAACTAGACTCAAACAGAAAACTCTAAACCAACAAGGATAAATTATTCCTAATCTAAGCAACAAGATGAACCGTCAATTGTCAAAACTCTAACAATCCCCGACAACGGCGCCAAAAACTTGGTGCACAGAATTGTGATTAACACTTTTCACAACTCTGGTGCCACTAACTAGCAAGTGCATTGGGTCGTCCAAGTAATACCTTACATGAGTAAGGGTCGATCCCACGGAGATTGTCGGCTTAAAGCAATCTATGGTTATCTTGTAAACCTTAGTCAGGAGATTAATAATGATTCTTAGTTTTATTTGTAAAAAGTAAAAGAACATGAAATGAATAATACTTGTTATGTAGTAATGGAGAACAGGTTGAGGTTTTGGAGATGCTCTGTCTTCTGAATCTCTGCTTACCTACTGTTGTCTTCTTCACGCATGCAAGGCTCCTTCCATGGCAAGCTGTATATTGGTGGATCACCGTTGTCAATGGCTACCATCTGTCCTCTCAGTGAAAATGGTCCAACTATGGGTTCTAGGGCTAATCATCTGTCGGTTCTCACTCGTGCTGGAATAGGATCCATTGATCCTTTTGCACACTGTCACTGCGCCCAACATTTGTGAGTTTGAAGCTTGTCACAATCACCCCTTCCCAGATCCTACTCAGTATACCACAGACAAAGTTTAGACTTTCTCGATCTCAAGAGTGCTGCCAATTGGTTCTAGCTTATACCACGAAGACTCTGGTTTCACGGATTTGAACACTCTGTTGTCAGGAGAGGCAATCAAACTCGTGAACCAGGAACCCAAGATATACACACTCAATCTAAGGTAGAACGGAAGTGATTGTCAGGCACACATTTATAAGTTGAGAATGGTGATGAGTGTCACGGATCATCACATTCATCATGTTAAAGTGCGAATGAATATATTAGAATAGAAACAAGCGTGATTGACTAGAAAACAGAAATAATTGCATTAATCCATCGAGACATAGCAGAGCTCCTCACCCCCAACCCTGGGGTTTAGAGACTCACACCGTAGAAGATGCAAATTTAGATGTAAAATGTCATGAGGGACAAAATGAATCTCTAAAAGTAGTTTTTATACTAGATTAGTAACCTAGGTTTACAAAAAATGGGTAGACTAAGGTAGATAGTGCAGAAATCCACTTTTGGGGCCCACTTGGTGTGTTTTGGGCTGAGCATTGAAGCTTTCATGTGTATAGACTATTCCTGGCATTAAACGCCAGCTTTGGTGCCAGTTTGGGCGTTTAACTCCAACTTTTATGCCAGTTCTGGCGTTTAACACCTGAAAAAGGTAAAAAGCTGGCGTTTAAATGCCAGTTTGCGCTATCAAATCTCGGACAAAGTATGGTCTATTATACATTGATGGAAAGCCCAAGATGTCTAATTTCCAACACAATTAAGAGCGCATCAATTGAGCTTCTATAGCTCCAGAAAATCCATTTCGCGTGCAGGAGGGTCAGAATCCAACAGCATCTGCAATCCTTTTTCAACCTCTGAATTAGATTTTTGCTCAGGTCCCTCAATTTCAGCCAGAAAATACCTGAAATCACAGAAAAACACACAAACTCATAGTAAAGTCTAGAAATGTGATTTTTGCATAAAAACTAATAAAAATATACAAAAATGTAACTAAAGCATACTAAAAACTACATGAAAATACCACCAAAAAGCGTATAAAATATCCGCCCATCAACATCTGACTTCTGAAATTGCTGAGATGATGGCTTGGATCAGACATACCCTCGTACAGAGTTATGTCAGGGGCTTTGAAGTCTTTTGAAACTTTAGCTTTCATGATCTCTTTTGTGAACGGGTCTTGGTCCTTTTGGGGGCTATCTTCGTGACTGGATCGAGGGGTCTTAGTTTTGAGATCAGCTTCGAGCTTTAGGAACTTGTCCTCCAGTTCTCGACGCCGTCTTTTCTTTTATTCAATAAGCTATGATTACCCAGGCATGATTTTGATCTTTCATATAAATGCATACATTGTTTTGAAGCATATGTCATACTTCTAAGTTTGGTGTGCCTTAAGGCACACCCAAATTTGTTTTTTAAAAAAAAAAGGGGGTATTCTTAGAACATATGCATAGTCATTTTTGATGAAGCATATGACCAAACACTAAGTTTGGTGTCTGCATGTGTAACAATGTTCAGAAGATCATTTCCTATTCATGGAATCAAAATCATACAGAGATGGATCATGCATCATTATATTTTGAATTTTTGAAAAAAAAATTATATATCAATTGTGAAGAATTATCTGCATTGCTAAGCCATCCCCTCAGTAAGAGATAACTTTGGTGTTCACCAACCTTTGGCATTGCTAATTAAGGGACACAATTGATCATTTATGAAAAAGAAACAAAAACAATTTTCTTCTTTATTGCAAACCACTTACCAACGTATATATTCATGTTCTAAGGCTAGCTGTTTTGGTTTTGAGACAAATACAAGAAGGGGCCACTGCTAGGACAAGCTAAGTGAGGAGTGGTCACATGTGCCTAGAGAAGTGTGCTCCTTGGGAAGCAGAATCTGCATGCATGCACCATCGAACACCTAAATACATGCAACCAATGAGAAGAGGATCCTCGCCAAGCCTTAACAATGCATGCAAGCCGTTCAAATCCATGAGCCCTCTATATGTTCAACTCAATCTCAACCCTTCATGATCACCAATGAACTCCCCCCTCATTTATTGTGGTTTTGTTAGAAAGTTTGAAGAACCTGCCTATAAATAGCCGTTTGCACTAAATGGCTTATACATTCATACAAACTACCTTCACTTGTAAACCATAATCTCCTCTACTCCCAAAACTAAAGCCAATAATTCCTTTCTCTTGCACAACAAAACCGAGCATCATCCCAAACACAACACATTTTTCCCTTACTTCCACTTTTCCCTTCTTCTCACTTCAAATCTAATGGCCTCCTCAAGTTCAAAAAGAAGGCCGGGAAAGGAACCAATGGTGACCGAGCCTCCATCATATGATGCAAGAAAATTTAGGTCCCAATTCCATGAAGGGAGATATCATAGGTTCATGAAGACAAAGAATGTCATTTATGAGAAGGGCCTTGAGTTGAAGGACGGGGAATACCCCATCATGAGGCAAATCACTAAAGAAAGAAGGTGGGAACTTTTATGTGCTCCTCTCGTTGACATTAGTGCAGTCATGATCAGGGAATTCTATGCAAATGCTGTAAAAGAGAACAAAGATAGTGCCCCCTACACAAGTTATGTCAGAGGAGTTGAAGTGAATTTCAGTCCAACAGCCATCACTAGGGCCCTAAAGTTGAGAACCATAACTTATGCAGAGCCTAGTTATGAGACCAGATTGCAGATGGAAAACAATCCTGATGAGATCTTGCAAGGGTTATGTATGGAAAATACAGACTGGGAAAGAGATTCAAAAGGGATCCCAAGCCACTTGAAGAGAATAAATCTTACTCCTGTGGCCAAGGGATGGTATGAGATAGTAAGGAGATCTATCCTTCCTATTGGAAACGCCTCTTGGGTCACAATCAAACGAGCACTCTTGACATACTGCATCCTACATGGAGGTGAAATCAACCTCGCACAACTTATAGCCGACAGTATCCAAAAGATGGCTAACAGCACAAGTAAATCAAGTGGTCTTGGACATCCAAGTACCATCCTCAGGCTATGCAACAAAGCTGGAGTGATCTTTGAAGATGAGGACACAGAAAAAGTGAAAAAGGGGAAAGGAATCACCAAGAGGAGCATGGAAGGGATGAATGAAGAAGATGATCAAGAGGGGGTGGTAGCTCCCAGACAAAGGAGATCACAAAGAGAGGAAGGACAAGAGCAAGTTCATGGTGCCATAGACATGAGCCAGCTACAAAGAGCAATTGAAGAGCTATCTCAGCAACTCATTCAAGCTCAACAAGAGCAAAATCAAGGGCGCCAAGAGCAATATCTAGAGCCCCATCCAGAGCACAGGAAGCAATATTTGAGGGATAAAGAGGAACGAGAAGCTTGGCAGCGTCAAATGGAGGAGAAGCAAGAGAGATGGCAACAACAAATGATGACTCAACGGCAAGAATTTCACACAAAGATTCTTGAAGAACAAAGGGAGCAATACAAAGAATTCAAAGAATCATATGATAAGCTGTACTTTAGTCAAGCTAAAGCAGGGGAATATAGTCACAACCTGTATCAATGGAAGAATATTCATCACACCATGGGAGAAGTTAGATATGTGCAAAGAATGGAGAGTGATGAAAACATACAAGCAAGGTTGGAGTACTTGACCCACAATTTGCCAACACTCAATCCACAGATCAAGCCATTTGAGCAACGCCCTGAATTTGAAGCCAAGCAACAAGCAAGGTCTCATCACTATACAGAGGTAACACTTAACAGATTGGAAGAAGTTGGGCTCTCAGGGCTCTTAGATTCTGTCTGGGATAGAAGATGCCCTGGTGAAGAAGTCCGAGACTATTCCAAGCTAGGAAAGAGAAAGAAGAAAAAGGGAGAATCAAGCAGCAACCATAATCATTAGAAGGTGGCAAAGTTCTTTCATACTTCTAATAAGGAGATGCATGTCTGAAACATGATATGCCTCCACTGTTTATTTCCTTTTACTCCATTTTTATGCATTTTTTTTATTGTTCAATAAGTAGCTAGAGAAATGATATGCATGATGCTTGTCATTCATCACTCAGCTTAAATTTTGTTTTGTTTCCCATATGCCTGAATAAAAGAGAATTGTTTGAATTGGAAAGTAAATATCCAATGTTGCATAAGTTAGAATGGAAGTTAATGGTGGTGTATGTGTCTGATTAAATGCATAACTCATGAAATAATTGCTGCATGATATAATTTTCATTGAAGTGTGAGCTAGCTTGCTGTCATAAAGGTTCCTATTAATAAAGAAAAAGCCCTTGAGAACAAAAAAATAGACAGAAAGAAAAGGAAGTAGAAAAAGCCAATGTGGCAAGAAAAACAAAGAATAAAGGCTAGACACCAATAGTTTGGACCCTAGGACACATGCCTGTGGTGTTCTTGTACTAGGATATGCTTGGACAAGTAAATTCTGAGGGGTATTTCAAAACCCGGTCACTTAGATCAACTGATTTGGGATGGCCAATTGAAAGTCCACAATAAAGAGCAACCTAGATACAGAACATTTAGTTATCCAAAGAGATGCTGGGCATCGATGATCCTAGGAGGAAATAGTGAGCCATGTGTCTGTGGTGGAGAGATGTTGAGTAAAAATAAAGCCAAAGGCTACTACAACATTTGACACCAAGCCTTCAAAAAATAATAAGCTTGTTAAGCAAAATGAGAAAAGAAAAGTTAGCAAGGGAGCAAGTAAAGAGTAAACCTTATAACGGCAAGTTTAGTAAGCCTTTGAGGAAAAGTGTACATTATGTAACAGCAAACAATAACTGAGTTATCATTGTCTGCATAAAAACTCCATGAATCAAATTCTACTATATGCCTAATAAGGATATGTTTTCTCTTCTTGTTCATTTTATTTTCTCTTAGTTTTGATGCTTGCTTGGGGACAAGCAAGATTTAAGTTTGGTGTTGTGATGACAAGTCATCATATACCCATTTTTCAAGCTAATTTCACTTGTTTCATTAGTCTTTATGCACTTTCTTGCATCCTAAGTAAGTAATTTGGAATGAAAATGCATAACTTCTTTAAATCAAACAACCACCATTAAATTGATGCTAAATCATGAGGTTTGAGCTAAAATTTATTGATTTTTAATGAATTATAAACCTTATGAGTTTAGAGATACTTTGATTGGTTGTTTTAGTTTCTTGTAGGTGAAGAAAGGAAGAAAAGAAGAAAAACGTGGCTTAAGAAGTGTGGCCAAGAGATGAGAAGTGTGGTGCAACATAGAAGGAGGAAGCAAACACTGCCCTCCACAAGAGCACATTGCCCTCCAGGAGAGCAGCATAATGAACCAAACTTTAAAAGCATCACTGCCCTGCCCACAATAAGAGCGGAGCACAATTCTATGCCAAGGACCAAAGGAAGCAAAAACTCTGCCCTGCCCTCCTCAAGAGCAATATCGGGCTTTCATGAAAAATAATTTAAAGAAAATTGCTTCCTAGTGTTTCCTATGGGTTTCGAACCCAAGAACAAGGAGGAAAGGAGTAGCACTCAAATACAAGGAAAACAAGCAAAACTTGGCTTGTTTTCAATCTCCAAGAATCGAACACAGCACCATGAGGAAGCAAGGAACTAGGTGTTACTTTGGTGCCAAGAAAACCAAGGAAAAAGGAGCAGCGTGTGCCTCCACCGAGTTTCAAACTTGAGACTTCACCCATTGGCAACATTGCCCTGCCATCCACAAAGGCAGGGCAGCATTTCTTGGTGCACGGCCAGCGCACAAATTGGCACGGGCTTGAGCACTTGGCGCGCAACAGGGACGCACGGGCAGCAAGGCAAGGCGCACCATGGCAACACTGCCCTGCCCTCCACAAGGGCAGGGCAGCATCTTGACCGCCCATCACACGCAGCACGAGCACGCAATAAGGCTTCATCACACAATTTCCTGCTCTGCCCTCCACAAGGGCAGGGCAGCCTCCTGGAAGCTAATTTCTCATGGGCTGAAAATTGGATTAAAAATCCAATTTAATTCATTTCTTCACCAAATCAAAAGCGCATCCAAATTCCAAAATCCAAGAATAGAAAGTGTATAAATAGGAGATAGTTTGATGTAATTGGGACCTTCTTCTTTTGACTTTGGAATTTTCACATCTTTAGACTTGATTTTGAGAGCTTGGAACTGAGATTTTAGAGAATTGGGAAGGAGAATTGATCTCTCTTCTTCCTCGTTCTTGCTTGAGCACTTTTTACTTTTCTTGTTTGAGTCTTGGGTGTGAAGAATTGAGGAATTTCTGTCTCAATCTCCATTCAAGATCTCTTTAATTTCCCTTCTGCATAATTGAGTTAAATTCCATTTCCACTACTGCTGCAACCTTTAATTTCTCTTTAATTGCTTTGTGAACTTGGATCTAGGAAGGCAATTGAGATCTAGAATCTGCTATCTAGTCTTTGGAGCCCTGAGATCTGATTTTATCCTTTTGGTTCTTCTGTTGAACCACTGCTGAAATTACATCTTCATTTTCTGTTTGAATTCTAGTTACTTTCAATTCATCTCTTGCTTTGATAATTGTTGCAATTTAATTTTCCTTGCTTAAATTCTGAATTCCCAGTCCTCAAATCCCTTTTCCAATCAAGCAATTTATATTTCTTGCACTTTAAGTTACCGCAATTTACATTTCTTGCACTTTAAGTTTCAGTCATTTAATTTCTTGTTCTTTAAGATTCAGCACCTTTACCTTAAATTCTCTTTAATTTCTGCAATTCATCCCTCTCCCTTTACATTTCCTGCTATTTACTTACTATTGGATACAAAATCACTCAACCAATACTTGATTCGCTTGACTAAATCAACCACTGAACTAAAATTGCTCAATCCTTCAATCCCTGTGGGACCGACCTCACTCCCGTGAGTTTTATTACTTGATGCGACCCGATACACTTGCCGGTGAGTTTTGTGTTGGATCATTTTCCACACATCAGTGCCTATGCACAACTTCTGTGCGTACGCACAGGAGGAAAAATCAGTAAGTGTGCGTACGCACACATCTGTGCGTATGCACAGGTACCAGCGCGTGACTTCATTAATGAAGCACGTGACTCGCAATTTTGGAGGCGTTTTGGCCCAATTTTGAGTGTGCTAAAGCCAAATTGAAGTGCTATATGAAGGGAACTTCATGCCATATGAAGGCATTAGGATTTTTTAGGTTTTCATTAGCTTAGGAGCTCACTTAGATAGTTTTAAAACACAACTTAGGAGTAGAGGTAGTGTAGAGTAGAAAATTCTCTCTTAGGGTTTTTCTAAATTTCCATTGTAGTATTTTATAGTTTCAAGTTTTCATATTGGGTTGATCAACTCTTTTATAAGTACTCTTTAATTTCTCTTTAATTACATCACTTTTACTTTTATTGT
The DNA here is from genome assembly GCF_003086295.3 of Arachis hypogaea. Classification (NCBI taxonomy): domain Eukaryota; kingdom Viridiplantae; phylum Streptophyta; class Magnoliopsida; order Fabales; family Fabaceae; genus Arachis; species Arachis hypogaea. The sequence continues at coordinate 32,272,512 of NC_092045.1, read as the reverse complement.
CTTTTGGTTCAAGTTACTTTGTTAATATATGCAATTTTAGTTTTTTGAAGTTTTGATTGATGAATTTAGTGTTGTATGATTTCCATTTTCTTACTTGAATGTTTATTGTTGATATTATGAATAGTTTGGTTATAGTTTTTATTTTCCTTTGTACTTTCCTATGTTTTGTTTTTATGCTCACAAGGTGTTTGTGAAAATGTCAATTATGGATTTTGAGTAGATTTTCACACCTTGGCTTGGAAAATGAGTTCCTAGGATACTTAAATCATAATGTCTGACATTTAATGGTAATTCTTGGGTAGTTAGTTGAGTCTTGTTTCCATTGACGCTAGCTTTTTACTAAGAAATTAGTAAGTTAGCTAGAACTTATGGATTAAGGTCAACTATGCTTGCTTGACTTACTCCTCGATGTTAAGGGTAGACGACGCGAGATTGACTCATCAAAGTTACCGTAGTTGTGGTTATGACGATGATAGGATTCCTTAATTCTCATTCCCAAGTCAAGGCTCTTTTATGAATTTATAGCATTTTCACTAGTTTTGACCTTACTTCCTTTTTACTTGCATTAACTTCAATTTTGATCTTTTCTTAGTTCTTTTATGTCTCAGTTCCTTTAATTTTCTGTTTCTTACTTGAAAATCCCTTTTTTCCTCACAACCAAGAGTATGGCATCTTAATTGCATTCCTAGGGAGAACGACTCAAGGTTGAATTACTCTCAGTTATTTATTTATATTTGAAAATCTAAACTTTGATTTGAGAGGATAGATTGTCGGTTTGGACTATGCTACCAACGAAGTGATTCTTATTTTGAGAAATTTCGAATCGACATAATCCTTTCTATGATAAGGTTTTATTTGTATGTTTAAAAATATTCTCAGTATAAGAATATAAATTTGATCCTCAGATTTATAAACTTTTTTTAAAAAATAAAAACTACAAATCTGACTCTCATATTTATAATATTTATACAAACTAAAAATACGCTAAATTTTTATATTATTAAAAAATAGTACTCATCCTACAATACAAAAAATAAAAAAAATCGCTTGAAAACTCCACGTTTTTATTTTTGATATTGGGAGAAAGATTTACAGGAGTGTACGGGATTTCATGTGATTGTGACGGCTACGATCAAGAAATCGGACGGTCCGATTTAAAGAACAGTAATCAGACAGTCCGATTAGAAACTGGGTAGGTAAACAAATCGGACTGTCCGATTTGTGCCCCCAGCCACATGTCAAACATGCATCAACCCGTGCCCAGCATCTGCTTGTATACAATCCATCTGAATACCCCAGCCCCTCATTTCACTTTCACTCTCCACCATTGATGCATCAATGAAATCAGTTTGAAGAAAAAAAATTGGACCACTAAAATCTTAACAATGCCAAGAAGAAGAGAAATAAAAGACGTCAATCATCCGGAGCTCTACATTACTAATTATCTTGATCATTTTAATTATATATGTTTTTATTTTTAAATATTTTAATTTAATTAAAATAATAGTAATAATATTAGAGATTATTAGTTTATTATAGTGATAATGTTAGAGTTTAGTGTAGTAATAATTTTAAATATTTTGATTTAATTAAAATAATAGTGATAATGTTAGAGATTAATTATTATTTATGGTGATAATATTAGAGATTAGTATAGTAATAATTTTTAAATATTTTAATTTAATTAAAATAATAGTGATAATTTTAGATATTAGTAATAATAAATTATAGTGATAATGTTAGAAATTAGTATAGTAATAATTTTTATTAAGATTATGGATATATGATAATAAATTAACTATTGTTATTAATAGATTCTAGTAATAATTTTTATTAAAATTTGTAGGTATGATAATAAAATAATTAATATTAATTGTTATTAATAAATTTATTGTAGTAATAATTTTTATTAAGATTATACGTGTGATATAACAAATTAATTATTATAAGTTGTTATTAATATAGTAATAATTTTTATTAAGATTATATTATACCTGTGTGATACTAAAGACATTAATTATTAGTATTAATTGTAAGTAATAAATTTGTTGTAGTAATAATTTTTATTAAGATTTAGGTAGATAATAAAATTATTATTATTATTATTATTATTATTATTATTATTATTATTATTATTATTATTATTATTATTATTATTATTGCTATATAAATATAAATAGAAAATTAGGAATAAGAGTTGTTATTATAAAATAATTTTGAGTAGTTAATAATATAGTTGTTAACATGATTATGTTTTAATGGTTATGTGATAATGAAAATTCGATTCTGTTAAATTTAATTTGTTAACTAAATAAGATTATATTTGTTTAATGTGGTCAATGGTTATATTTTGTAGGGTTCACAGATGTTGCAATGTGACCACTACATATTACCGGATTGGTACAATCAAATTGTGGAGGGACATTTACGGGAGACTGACTTTCATCACGTTTCCCAGATTGGAATTGTCCAATGTCAATCGACATTGGTTAATGCTCTGATTGAGAGATGGCGCCCTGAGACTCACACATTTCATTTTTTGGTTGGTGAGTGTGCTGTGATGCTAGAGGACGTGGCGATAATTCTTGGTCTTCCGACGAACGGCTTGCCAGTTACAGAACCGACACTCAGTAGTTATGAGGTGTTAGAGGCTGAATTTGGTGTTGCACCTAAGAAAGTAGACTATAGAGGAAGCTTCATCAAATTGACGTGGTTTTGAGCATTGAAATAATAAATCATTCAGAATTATATAAGTTTATCAACTAGGTTATCAAATAATATTTAATAAATTAATAATCACACATGAATGCAAAATACTAAATTCCTCAACATACATGTTTACTTGATAATTTAAAATTAAACAATTACTAAATATATGCTATAATTCTGTTGCCTTAGATATTTGTCTCAAACTAAAAATCTATGTATAAATCATAATTTAAAATTATTATATACCTGCATTTACATATTGAGAAAATTCTGGTGCATGCATGGCCTCCAAATCCAACGACCGCATGAAAATCAGCTCCTCAAACGGCTGCTAGTTTGCTAGCGCATTTGTCCCATCCGCCACATCTGCCACTATAGTATTGTCAGCTTGATCTTTGTCTACATCCGGATCAACGACCTCATAGTTACTTTCAAGCTCTTTCTCACTATCACTGTTGTAATCTTCCAATTCAATATCTCGGTCCGCTACAGATTACTCAAACATATACAGTTCAATGAATGATATTCGGGACCGACTTTCAAGATATACTAAAAATATTTCTTGCATGCTCATTTCATCGGTCACATATTTCGTTTGAAATTGAACGAATCCACCAAATACAAATACAAGATATCTGAACAGAATACATGACACTCTCCTACATATTTGGGAATCCTTCTTCTCTCAAATCACACCTTTTAATTCTTCAAATGACAGTGTGAATGGAATTACAATATCTAATGGATTTTCATACACAAATTTCACTCCTTCAGATGTTTGTAATAAAATTTGGCCATGATAATACACTTTTAATCTTACTCTATCTTATATGATGGAATAGAGAAAAAGAAAAACATAGAGGCGAGCTTTAGAGAATTCAAGAGTGTGAGAAGAAGAATATGAAGTGGGTAGCTCGGTTTTGGGTTGGGTATGTATCAAACTGAAATTAGACCGTCCGACCACTTTTTTCATGGTTCAAATTTTTTTGAACACTTAAATCAGACTGTCTGATTAGTCGAATGGCTGCCAAAAACTTTTTTCTGCTAAAAATCGGTGGATCCGATTTCTCAGCCAGAAAATATTTTGCACCTGCAGCCCTGAAATCGGTGGGTCCAATTTATTTGGGAAAAAAATTTTTTCCCTCTCCATGCAAGAAATTGCTCTGTCCGATTTCTTTGCAAACAGAATACATATCCATCACAAATCGGACGGTCCGATTTGTATCCCCTCTCACCTGCAAAAAATCGGACCGTCGGATTTTTTTCCATCATCTAATCGTCGTTATAACAGTGTAAAATTCTCCTAATTTCCATAACCAAGCGTTACATAAATAAGGTGTCATATACAAAAAAATTAACCTGAAAATTCTTCATAAATTAATTTTTAAATAATTTTTTAATTAGTACAAAAAATGGTGGATGGAGTGATATATAGAAATACGAGTTAATTGATTTTTGCAATTTATGAATTGCTTCTTTGTATTTCACAGTGTACGATATGGTTAACTAGTTACATGAATTATGGATAGAAGAAAAAGAAAAAATGATGCACCTTTTAATAGTGGTCAAAAAATTTTAATATGAAAATATTATTGGAGATGTGCTCGAAGAAGAAGTTCGGAGGTATTATTTTTTGGTGGGGTGGATCTTTGGCTTTTCGTACTATTCGAGAAGATTTGGTAAAATTTTAAAAAATTCTTTTCGTCATCTCTCACAATACGAGAAGCTCCTGCTAAAAGAGCTTCTTCTAATGCATCTCGCTTAGTGTAAAATGTTTTTATTTGTGATAAATTGAATAAACAATGTTTTGACATGATATTTTTCATAATTCGTGGAGAGCGAGAAGTTTACTTTATCAAATCAATCCAATAAATTCAGTCTCTAGTTGTGTGCAAAATAATCGTATTTTAATATTATTGTTGAACAAAATTAATTATTTTGCAGAAAAAATAATTAAAATAATTAATTTTTACTTTTCTATATAAAAAGACTAATCGAGTGAATAAAATACAGATTTATTTTCACTCCTCTCTTCAGATTCACTTTGACAGATCTCTTTACAATTTGTGATTTCTACGATTATTTTCTGTTAGTCGAAAATAATTTATTTCAAAAAAAGGGAGCATTCGAGAGCCAGTAAACATGTGTCTTTGAAGAAAAGTCAATATTAAAAGAAAGCCCTTTGGTAAGGAAGATCGAGCAAGAATTTGTCATGACCAGTCAACAAGCTGATCGACATGCCGAATCGAAGGTCCCAAAGTTTGAGGGTTGCTTTCGAACGTTACCTTTTCTCTAGCGAAAGAAGAGGAAACGGTTACCTATGGATTAATGAACGTGGGAGTTACACTTCAATTTGATTAGTTGAAGACTTTTATAAATCGAAGAAGACTCAAAGGCACAGTGGTTGGAACTTTGCTTCAGAAATTACTCACGCACACTCACATCCCAACAAATTTCTGAGTCTTCTTTGAGTAAATTTTCTATAGAGTTCCTTCCACTTGTTTTTACTTTTCATTTACATTTTCTGCAAATTTTAATTTCCTTGCAAATTTATCTTTCAAGCAACATTTAATTTCTTTGTTCAATTTTAAGTTTCAGTACTCTAATTTCAGTTTCAAAAGTCCTTTGATCTAATTGAAGGTATTTTACTGCTTTATTTAATTTCAACGCAAATCATTTTAAATTCAGTCAAGTTATTTTCAAAGTTTTATTTACTGTTTTTAGATTTTCTTAAGTTTCTGTCCGATCGAAAGGTCTTTGATGCACTTTGAAAAACTGGTATTCGCAAAGCGGAGTAGGTCTCGCTCCCAGACCATTAGATGTCGAATCACTCTCAATTTGCTGAAAATCAACAAAACAAATTGGCACGCCCGGTGGGACAATTTTAAAATTAAGTGTGTCAAATGATTTTGTGTGGTTATAGTGTATGCGATGAAGAAGTGGAAGGATTCTACACATCGCGGATGAAGTTTCAAATGTTAATGGTGGTTCATCCACAAATAATAGTGCACCAGTAGTTGCACAGTCTTCCGACGTTACTTCACGTTCGGAAGGTGTCGTAGTAAGTGAAAGTGTAGTGGTTACCAATGTCCAGGCAGGGAATAGTGGGCGTAATACTTGCCTAACTAGTAATCCAATACCAACACAGCCCCAAGTAACTGCTGGTTGGCCTCCTTATGGCCTTCCTCTAGGTTATACGCCACCTGTTAGTGGTTTTTTCCCTCCAGTTCGATTTGGAGGCGCGGGTGGAGTGAATAATGTTCAAATGCCACAACAATATTGATGCAGAAAAATCGTCGATTAGGAATTTTCACAAAATAATTCCGTCGAAGTATAGATCCAAATCGATAGACAATCCTCAATCAAAGTTTAATTTGTTTGTCACAAGTGTAAACCAATAAAAATCGAGAGTATTTAAACCTCGGATTGTCTCTCAAGAAATTGCAGGGAAGTGTGCATGTTATTAATTTTGAGGTATTTTTAGGGGGTTTTTGGAATGATGAGCAAGAAATGTAAATGACAAGAAAATAAAGATAACAACTAAGATAATATAAATGCTAAAAGGCTACTCATGGCAAGAATCAAGTGTCAAGGTTTCCCATCTTGTATCATTGACCACAACATGGTAATTACAAAAGGGTTAATTCCACTTAGTTTTCCTCTAACGTTGGAGGGTGAAGTCAAGTGGACATAGTTGATCCTAAAACCAACTAACAACCCTAAATCACCAATGAAACTGGACATCACTAATCTCAAGGGACCTAAATCCTCAATCACAAGCCAAGAGTATAAAAATCTACTCTAAAATCCAACCAAACATTTTATCAAACACTTGGAAGGCATAAAAGGAAATCATAGTAAATTAGCAAGAAATATAAAATCTACAACTACCCAATGCAAGGAAACAATAATAACAACTCAATTAAACAACAATAAACAAAGAAACATCAAATTACATTAATAGAAAATCAAAAGTAACAAGAAGGTTCATAAGAAAAAAATGACACAAATGAGAAATTAGTAAAGTAAACAAAGAGAAACAAGGTAAATAAACAAGGAAATATAATTGAAACTTGATTGAAACAAGAATTAAAATCTAAATCTAAGAGGAATTTAACCTAAATCTACCCTAATTCTAGAGAGAAGATAGAGTTTCTTTCTCTAGAATATAACCTAAAACATGTTTCTATTCTCAACCTAATTGCTCTTCCCTTGTAACTTCTTGAATTTAGCCTCAAATACTTCAGAAATGAGTTGGATCTGGGCTTGGATGGGCTCAAAAATGGCACCCAGTGTGTTTCCTTTAATGAGGTCACGTGCTGCTTGTCACGCATACGCGTGGGCCACGCGTACACGCCATATTGTGATTTTTCAGGTCATACGGACACGAAGCATGGCAAATTTCCAAAACTTCATTTCTTCATGAATTCTCTACTTTACATGCTTTTTCTTCACTTTTTTGATCTAATCCTTGCCTCCTAAACTTGGAATCACTCAACAAACATATCAATGCATCAAATGGAATTAAAGTGAATTAAATTTGGAAAATTAAGGGTCTAAAAATCATGTTTTCACTCTTAAGCACAAATTAGGAGAGATTCACAAAACTATGCTATTTCATTGTATAAATGTAGGAAAAGTTGATAAAATCCACCAAATTCAATACAAGATAAACCATAAAATTGTGGTTTATCAAATATCCTGAGTTTTCTTGAGATTATAATGTGGGTTCTATATGGAATGGTTCTAATTCAGTGTCAACATTTCGACAACATGTAGAAAAAAGTCATCATAATTTGGTTAATTTGTTGACTCAACAAATGGTTACAATTATGAATCCCATGACGGCAGATCATGCGACAAAGTTTGATTGTCTTGCAAGACAGGTAGAGCGAATCGCTCAAATTGTTGATTATGATGAAGGCAAAAGGCAAAACACAAGAGGAAATTATGAGGATTTTGAAAATTTGTGTCAAAATGAAAATGATGCTCTTAAGGGCAGGGAAAATCCTCAGTTAATTCCTCGTGGCCAAAATGATGATGATGTATTGGCTCGATTACGTGCTAATCAAGTCGGTGAACGTTATTAGGTCATGAGGATTATGGAAAATATCCTCAATAAGGTTGGATTCAATGTAGGATTCATGAATTGACCCCATTTTGTGTCAACCATTCCTCCTACTATTCAAATGGATGAAGTGGAAAGAGGAGTAAAAAATCCTAAGATAGTCACAAATTTTGCTGGAGAAGTTGGGGAATCAACTACTGAACATGCTGCTCGATATTTGGTCGAGATTAGAAACTTGGCTAATGATGAAAATTTGAAAATGAAGTTTTTTCCTTCTTTGTTAACAAAGAATGCATTTACTTGGTTTATGAATCTTAGACGCAATTCGATAACAACATGGGCACAGTTAGAAAATGTTTTTCATGCCCAATTTTATCGGGGAGAACTGAACGTGGCTGTTACTAACTTAGTGGTTTTGAAACATGAAGATGGTGAAACCATTGATCATTATATGATCTGTTTCAAAAATGCTAGGAGTCGTTGCTACGTGTCTCTTCCTGAAAGTGAAGTGGTGAAAGTAGCAATTGTGGGGTTAGAATTTTATATGCGTCGGAAGTTACTTAATGTGCATGTACCTAATTTAGCTGAAAGAGTACGCCAGGTTGAAATTCTTAAGAAAGAAAAAGAGAAGTATCAGATATTCGATGTGTTGCTTAGAGATAAACAATTAGTTTTACCTGAAGGCAGAATCTTGCTTTCGGTAAAAGATTTAAAAGGGAACCTTATTGTAAGTTTCATCAAGCAGCTAGCCATTTGACTAACAATTGTGTCTATTTCAGGGACTTGATACAATAGGCGATCATGAAGTGTCAGTTGAAATTCGATGATGCAAAGAAAGAAATGAAGGTTGATTCTGATCCCTTTGATAGTAGAGCTAGTTTTGCTGAACCAGATTTCGGCGTGAATATGGTCGGGATGCCATATGACTTCGATATGACTTTGGGAGACTTCAAATCTAATGTTCAATCAGTCTAGCCTGTAGGAGATGGATTGCTAGAATTCTTAATGCAACAAAAATTGAGGGATTGGGACGTATCTTTGTGCCTCAATGTAATGAAGTTTCCGATGCTGAAGCTACAGCACTCTTTGAGAAGAAGAGAATGAAAAATGAGTTGGCTCATAAAGAGGAGCAAGCTTGACAGAAACATCCAATTCGAAGTGTAGCAGGGCAAAGTTTTGGAGGCCCTCAAACAAATACCTCTACGCCTTTGAGTCATTCACAAGGCCTGGGAGTGTAGTGGATTCAAAATTGTCAAGAATTTCACAATAGGGATGCTCATTGGAGCACGAATCCCTACAGTTCGTAGAACTGTACTAGCAAGTGCACTGTATCGTCCAAGTAATACCTGAGCGAGTCAGGGTCGATCCCACGAGGATTATGGTTTGAAGCAAGCTATGGTTATTGGTGGACGAAATTGTGATTCCTATTTTCTTGTAATTGGATTTTAGAAATTGGCACTAGTGGACACAACTCCATTCAACTAACCAGCAAGTGTACTGGGTCGTCCAAGTAATAAACCTTACGTGAGTAAGGGTCGAATCCACAGAGATTGTTGGTATGAAGCAAGCTATGGTCACCTTGCAAATCTCAGTTAGGCAGATTAAAAAATGGTTTATGGGTTTTCGAATAATTAATAATAAAAAGAAGAAATAATGAAAGGGATAGAACACTTATGCTGATTTATTGGTGGGAATTTCGGATAAGCGGATGGAGATGCTGTAGAGCTCTTGGACGCCTGTTCTCCTACTCCTTCTACTCAGTCCTTCTTACTCCTTTCCATGGCAAGCTTTGTATAGGGGTTCACCATCAACTGTGGCTACTTTCATTCCTCACGGGGAAATATCCTGTGCGGCTGTCACTCGCACAGCTAACCAGTCTGGAGGCATCACCCATGGCTGATGGCTACATCCCATCCTCGCAGTGAAAACTATGCTAACGCACTCTGTCACAGTACGGCTAATCACCGGTTGGTTCCCGCTCCTACTGGAATAGAATCCCTCTTTTGCGTCTGTCACTAACGCCCAGCAGGTTAAAGTTTGAAGCACGTCACGGTCATTCATTACCGGAATCCTACTCGGAACACCACAGACAAGGTTGGACTTTCCGGATTCCCAGGATCCTACTCGGAATACCACAGACAAGGTGAGACTTTCCGGACCCTCATAAATGCCGCCATCTATCTAGCTTATACCACGAAGATTCTGTTGGGGAATCTAAGAGATATACATTCAAGCTCTGTTGCATGTAGAACGGAAGTGGTTGTCAATCACGTACATTCATAAGTGAGAATAATAATGAGGGTAATTGAACTCATTACATTCATCATGTTCTTGGGTACGAATGAATATCTTGGAATAAGAATAAGAGAGATTTGAATAAAAGAAGATAGAATTTCATTAATACTTGAGGTACAGCAGAGCTCCACACCCTTAATCTATGGTGTGCAGAAACTCCACCGTTGAAAATACATAAGCAAAGGGTTCAGGCATGGCCGAATGGCCAGCCTCCCTAAACGTGATCAATGATCCCCTAAGATGAAGAATAAAACAAAACTGAGATCAAAGATGTCTAATACAATAGTTAAATGTCCTATTTATACTAGACTAGCTACTAGGGTTTACATAAGTAAGTAATTGATGCATAAATCCACTTCCGGGGCCCACTTGGTGTATGCTTGGGCTGAGCTTGATTAATTCACGAGCTGAGGCATCTCTTGGAGTTGAACTCTGAGTTATGACGTGTTTTGGGCGTTCAACTCCGGATAATGACGTTTTTCTGGCGTTTAACTCCAGACAGCAGCATGTACTTGGCGTTCAACGCCAAGTTACGTCGTCATTCTTCGAATAAAGTATGGACTATTATATATTTCTGGAAAGCCCTAGATGTCTTCTTTCCAACGCCGTTAAGAGCGCGCCAATTGGAGTTCTGTAGCTCTAGAAAATCCATTTCGAGTGCAGGGAGGTCAGATTCCAACAGCATCAGCAGTCCTTTTGTCAGCCTTCTTCAGAGTTTTGCTCAAATCCCTCAATTTCAGTCAGAATTTACCTGAAATCACAGAAAAACACACAAACTCATAGTAAAGTCCAGAAATGTGAATTTAACATAAAAACTAAAGAAAACATCCCTAAAAGTAGCTCAAACTCACTAAAAACTATATAAAAACAATGCCAAAAAGCGTATAAATTATCCGCTCATCACAACACCAAACTTAAATTGTTGCTTGTCCCCAAGCAACTGAAAATCAAATAGGATAAAAGAAGAGAATATACTATAAATTCCAGAATATCAATGAATATTAATTTAATTAGATGAGCGGGACTTGTAGCTTTTTGCTTCTGAACAGTTTTGGCATCTCACTTTTTCCTTTGAAGTTTAGAGTGATTGGCTTCTCTAGGAACTTAGAATTTCAGATAGTGTTATTGACTTTCCTAGTTAAGCATGTTGATTCTTGAACACAGCTACTTATGAGTCTTGGCTGTGGCCCTAAGCACTTTGTCTTCCAGTATTACCACCGGATACACAAATGCCACAGACACATGACTGGGTGAACCTTTTCAGATTGTGACTCAGCTTTGCTAGAGTCCCCAGTTAGTGGTGTCCAGAGCTCTTAAGCACACTCTTTTGCTTTGGATCATGACTTTAACCACTCAGTCTCAAGCTTTTCACTTGGACCTTCATGACACAAGCACATGGTTAGGGACAGCTTGATTTAGCCGCTTAGGCCTGGATTTAATTTCCTTGGGCCCTCCTATCCATTGATGCTCAAAGCCTTGGATCCTTTTTACCCTTGCCTTTTGCTTTTAAGGGCTATTGGCTTTTTCTTTCTAATTTTTTTTTTCGCCATTTTTTTTTCGCAAGCTTACTTTTTCACTGCTTTTTCTTGCTTCAAGAATCAATTCATGAATTTTTTCAGTTCATCAATAACATTTCTCTTTGTTCATCATTCTTTCAAGAGCCAACAATTTTAACACTCATAAACAACAAGATCAAAAATATGCACTGTTCAAGCATTCATTCAGAAAGCAAAAATTATTGCCACCACATCAATATAATTAAATTAAATTCCATAATAATTTTGAAATCTATGTACTTCTTGTTCTTTTGAATTAAAACATTTTTCTTTTAAGAGAGGTGAAAGACTAATGGATTTTATTCATAGCTTTAAGGCATGGTTACACACTAATGATCATGAAGTAAAGACACAAAACATAAATAAACATAGTATTAAAAACCGAAAACAGAAAGAAAATAAAGAACAAGGAATGAATCCACCTCTAGTGGCGTCTTCTTCTTGAAGGACCAATGATGTTCTTCAACTCTTCTATGTCCCTTCCTTGCCTTTGTTGCTCCTCCCTCATTGCTCTTTGATCTTCTCTTATTTCTTGGAGAGTGAGGGCGTGTTCATGGTGTTCCACCCTTAGGTGTTCCATCAGCATTATTGCTCAATCAAAACAAGGCATGAAATCATCCATTAACAAGGATAAAGCAACACTAAATAGAAAAATCAACCAATCACGAGACTAACAATTTGTATCTAACAAATTATGCAAAGAAGCTTCAGCAATCAATTAATCACTAAATATTCTTAACAATTAAATGTTCAAACAAATTTAAAAAGATAATATATTAAATGATTCACCTGTAGTGTAGCTCAATGTCTAGGGTAATCGCAACTACAGAGGGACCCACTATTTGATTCCCTTTTTCTGGTTTTAAAGAGATAAACTACAACAGCAACAAAGAATAAAAATATAAGTAATTCATAACCATATTTTTTAACAAAAAAGTTAACTTTTAAAACCAGTTTTTAGAAATATTATTTTCAAAAGTGATATATAACTAAAAAATCAAACAGTACCCAACTAGCCAAAATTGGGTTAATAAATTAAAACAAAAAACCATAGCTAAGCTGCTAAGCATATCTCTATAATTTAATAGCACAATGAATCAAAGAAGAAAAAGAAAATACTTCAATTGCATTGCATGCATATAGCAGATGGTGGCACAGCAGAGTTATCATTACCCATAGATTTTATATGCAAACCCACTAAACAGCCATTGGATAGAAATAAACAAAGAAGCAGCGATGATGGTAAGTTTCGATTTAAGACTTCCTGGTGATTTGCAATGATGGTGCGATTTGGGGCTTCCTAGTGAACGGCGATTCGATGACGTCTCTGATTATGAAGGCGTGCGTTAGGGCGGTGGAGGGAGGAAGAGTAGCGTTCTTCACCCTTGGTTTCGAAGAGAAGAGGAATATCGCGCGTCTATTCTAATATTCTTTCTTATTTTAGTTTTATTTTTTATATTAATATTTGTTATATATTTATTTTAATTATTCTAATATTTGTTATATATTAACAATAGATGCAACGCACAGGAATCAGATTCACGATTTTTCTTAATTCCCTTCAAATAAAGGGTTCCTGCAGTGATTTTTTAAGTCATTTGAAATTTTGCATTCCCGATTAATCGAATGAAAAATAAAAAAAATTAATAAATGGATGCATCAAAAGCCATGTAACCTTATACTTTATACTTTTCAAGGTTATTTTCAATTTGCAAGGCAAATGATATATCAGTCATTATAATTTTAGACAATTATATAAATTTAAATTATTTTTTCTATAAATACTGAATTTATATAATACTCAAAAACTATTATTATAAATAAATAACAAATATTATTTAAAAAATAAAATTAAAATAAATTTATAATAAATATTATATATTATTATTATAAATTATAAAAATATTATATTTTGAAAACATTGTTTATTAGAAAATGGTTGTTTCATAAATAATTGTTGTAATGGTTGTAAAATCGTTCTTTAAAATAGTCAAAGAGAACGGTTTTATTTTGTTACTTTAGCGTAATGAAAAAATGAACTTCAACCACAACACTCTAAAAACCGTTGTCTAAGACAATCTAATAGAACGGTTTTAAAGCGTAGCATTTCAGCAACGGTTTTAATGCGTTTCTTTTGTACAATTCTTTAAACAACAAAAAAATGTTGCTTAAAAATAATTCATGGTAACGGTTATAAAACCGTTCTTTAAAATAGTCAAAGAGAACAGTTTTAATTTGTTGCTATAAAATAATGACAAATTGAATTCAACAGTAACACTACAAAAAACCGTTGTCTAAAACTATCTAAGAGAACGATTTTAAGGCATTTCAAAATTTGGCGTTGCTAAAGGCCATAATCTGAACCCCAATGTTAGTGCGGATCCATTCTGATTGAGGGTGAAGTTCCTGCAGTCCATTCTCCTTAATGATCCTACTTAAAACGCCCAGACAAGGTCGGATCTTCCAGATCAAAGAATATTGTGCCTTTGGATTCTAGCGTCTACCACAGAGACCCTAATCTCCCCATACTTCAGCTGAACTGGTGTCTCGAGAAGTCCCCAACGAAGTCGTAGATTAGCCGTCTAAGAGATGTATAATTAAGCTGGTGGTTCATCATTGTCCGATGAAAGACTCACTCTGAACCCATGTAGAATGTGATAACTTATGCCAATTCAACTCATTCGTATTGATGAAGAACGAAGATACATCTTAGAATAGAGAATCAAACACGAATTGAGAAAGAACAGTAATACTTTTATTAATTCATAAAACTCAGTAGGGCTCTTCCCCTCAACCTAGGAGGTTTAGAAACTTATACTAATAGAAAATATAATGAAATACGAAAATATGGCTTAAAAGTTATGTATGATTATGTAAAATATCCCTTAAATACTAAACTAATGACTAAGGATTATATAAGAAGGGTAAAACAGTCTTTTTAGTGCTAAATTCCACTTCTGGCGCTCAATTGGTGAGTGTTTGGGTTGAGCTTTAATGAGATCCACGTGCTAGGAGGCCTCTAGGGCATTGAACGCTAGCTCGAGGGTCCTCTTTGGGCGTTTGGACGCTGGTCTCCTTCTTTGGGCGCTCGACGCCTGGACTAGGATAGGAGGCTGGCGTTGGATGCCAGTTTTGGGCCTCAATTCTGAAGCAAATTATAGACTATTATACATTACTAGAAAGATCTGGAAGTTACTTTCTATACCTAATGAGAAAGCTCCATTTGGATTTTTGTAGCTCTAGCAAATCACTTTCGAGTGCAAGGAGGTCAGATCAGGACAACATGTGCAGTGCTTTCTCTGTCTCTGAATCAGACTTTTGCTCCAGCTCCTCAATTTCATCCAGAAAATACCTGAAATTGCACAAAAATACAAAAACTCAAAGTAGAATAAAAAAATCTCAATTTCACCCTAAAACCTATGAAAACTTAATAAAAATTAAACAAAACATACTAAAAACTATATGAAAATGATGGCAAAAAGCGTATAAAATATCCGCTCATCACAACACCAAACTTAAACTGTTGCTTGTACCCAAGCAACTAAAAACAAAGTAGGATAAAAAGAAGAGTAAGATACAATAAATCTCAGAGTTTTCAATGAAGCTCAGTTTTAATTAGATGAGCAGGACTTAGTAGCTTTTTGCTTCTGAATAGTGTTGGAATCTCACTATCCATTGAAACTCAGAAATGTTGGTTTCTTTAGGAACTTTGAATCCAGATGATATCATTGACTCTCCTAGTTCAGTTCTTTTTTATTCTTGAATATAGCTTTTAGAGTCTCGGTCGTGACCCTAAGGGCTTTGTTTTCCAGTATTACCACCGGATAAATAAATGCCATAGACACTTTAACTGGGTGAACCCTTTTGGATTGGGATTTAGCTTTGCTAGAATCCCTAGATAGAAGTGTCCAGAGTTCTTAAGCACACTCTTAGGATCTTTGGATCCTTTTACCCTTGCCTTTTGGTTTAAAGGCTTACTGGCCTTTTGGTTTAAAGAGCTATTGGCTTTTTCTGTTTATTTTTTTCATATTTTTTTGCCATTTTATTATTTTTTTTGCATGCATATATAATTTTTTTTCTTTTGCAACATGCTTTTTCTTTTTCTTTTTGCTACTTTTTCTTACTTCAAGAATCAATTTTTGGATTTTTCAGATTATGAATAATGCTTCACTTTTATCATCATTCTTTCAAGAGACAATATTCTTAATTTCAACTTCAAATATGTACTGTTTATTCATACATTCAGAAAACAAAAGCAATGCCACCACATCAGGATAATTGAACTATTCTTATTATAAACTTGAAATTCATGTACCTCTCAATTCCTTTCAATTAAATTTTTTTAAGCAAGGTGAGAGACATATGGAACATTTTATAGCTTTATGACATAGACAGAAATGATCATGCAATAAGAACAAGAGAACAGATAATACAACATAATAGAAAAATAACATAAGGAGAGGTGATTAAGAGAACAAATCCACGTTTAATGGTGGCGGCTAGTGCTTCTCCTTGAGGATCCAATGTAGTGCTTGATCTCTTCAATGTCACTCCTTTGCCTTTGTTGTTCTTCCCTCATAGCCCTTTGGTCTTCTCTAATTTCACTAAGGATGGTTGAATGCTCTTGATACTCCATCCTTAACTGTTTCATGTTAGAGCTCAATTCTCCCATGGAAGTATGCCATTGATCCCAATAGTTTTGAGGAGGAAAATACATCCCTTGAGGTATCTCAGGGATCTCATACTGAGGCAGCTGCACAGGCTCTTGTGCATGCTCTCTAGTTTGCTCCATCCTCTTCTTAGTGATGGGCTTGTCCTCCTCAATGGATATATCTCCCTCTGACAATTCCAGTTGAATTGCATAGATGACAGATGAGGTGAGAGAATGCCAACCTTGCTTTGGTGGATGGCTTTTCAGCCATCTTGTATAATTCTTGAGGAATCACCTCAGGTACTTCTACCTCACTTTCAATCATGATACAATGGATCATGATGTCTCTTTTTATAGGCACTGTTGACCGATTGCTAGTAGGGATGATAGAGCGTTAAATGAATTCCAACCATCCTCTAGCTATGGGCTTGAGGTCAAGTCTTCTTAGTTGAATGGGCTTGCCTTGGGAATCCCTTTTTCACTGTACTCCTTCCACACAGATGTCTGAGAGCACTTGATCCAGTCTTTGATCAAAGTTGACTCTCCTAGTGTAAGGATGTGGATCTCCTTGCATCAAAGGCAAGTTGAACACCAACCTCATACTTTTCAGGCTAAAATCTATGATTCTCTCTCAGACCATGGTGTTCCAATTCTTGGGATTTGGGTTCACACTAATGTAATGGTTTTTCGTGACCGATGTATTAGCATAGAACGCTTGCACCATTATGATCCCAACCTCTTGGATGGGGTTGGTTAGGACTTCCCAACCTCTTCTCCGAATATCTCTTCGGATTTCCAGATACTCATTCTTCTTGAGCCTAAAAGGGACCTCAGGGATCACCTTCTTCTCTGCCACTACTTCAGAGAAGTGGTCTTGGTGGCAAAAACTTGGTGCGGAATTTATAACCCACAAACTAACCGGCAAGTGCATTGGGTCATACCAAGTAATACCTCAGGTGAGTGAGGGTCGATCCCACGAGGATTGATGGACTAAGCAACAATGGTTGATTAATTTACTTAGTTAGACAAGCAGAAAATGACGTTTGGATTTCAATTGCATTAAACAGTAATTTCAGAGAATTAAAAACAAACAGTAAATGGAAGTGAATAATATATGAGAAATAGTTAAGGTTTCAGAGATGTGTATCTTCCGGATTGACTTTTCTTACTAACTATTTTAATCATGCAAGATTTAATTCATGGAAAACTATATGTGACTAAACCCTAATTTCTTAGACCTTTTTAATCTCCTCTAAAATTCATCAACCACCAATTCCTTGGTCACTTAATTCCAATTAGAGGGTGAAGTTCAATTCTAGTTTATATGCCACAAAAATCCTAATTACCCAAATATAAGAGGATTATATGTCACGTATCCCATTAAGTTCAGATAATTAGAAATTTAGGAGAAAATATTTTCAATCTGTTGTTCAAGTAAAGAGCTTTTCCAAGTTATACAAGAACTCAGTTAGAACAAGGGTCATACTTCCGTTCCATCCAAATTATAAGATAAAGAATGAAAACAACTCTTGAAATATAAATCAGTACATGGATTAAATAGAAAAATAATAGAATCAATCCATACAATAGACAGAGCTCGTAACCTTAACAGTGGAGGTTTAGTTGCTCATAGTTCTGAGAGAAAACTAGGATTCAGGTAAACTGTAAATTGCGGAATGAGGTTCAAGAGAAGAGAAGAGATTCTTTTCCCTTTTATATCTAATCCTAATTAATGTAAAATATATTTCCTAAGACTAAATAATATCTTTTTCTATTTTTAAATAAAATAAAGTTTAAATCAGAATTTATAGGAGATTGCGTGCTTGCTTCTTGGAAAGTTGGGGACCACTTGATTCGTTAATAATCCACGCCTAACTTGAGAAATCTCAAGTTAGGCACAGCCTTTGCCGAATTGATGGAGAAGAAGTATGGACTATCATATATCGTTGGAAAGCTTGGAAGTTAGCTTTCCAACGCCACTAGAATCATATCAATTGGACCTCTGTAGCTTGATTTATTCAGGTTTGAGTGCAGAGAGGTCAGGGTTGACAACATCATTCACCTTCTTCTCTTTTTCTGCGGAAACTCCATCAAATCCATCCGAATGCTACCTAAAATAAACAGAATTGCACACGACTCAAAGTAGCATCCATAGTGGCTAAAAGATAATTAATTCTTGATTAAACTCAGCAAATTAAATGTAAATTCACTAGGAAACGGTAGGAAAGATGCTCACGCATCAGTGGGCTTTGGTGATGAATCTCTCCATCTCCCAAGATTCAGAGGTGGTAGCTACTGCCTTTCCTTTCCTCTTTCTAGAGGATTCTCCAACCTTGGGTGCCATAAATGGTAATGGAAAGCAAAAAGTAACGCTTTTCCCACACCAAACTTAAAAGATTTACTCGTCCTCAAGCAAAAATAATGAAAAGAGAATAATGGAGTAGAAGAAGAAGAAAATAGAGGGAGAAGAGGGTAAAAGGCAATTCGGCCAAGGGGGCTATAGAGTGTATGAGAGGTGTGTGTATGAAGGGTTATAATGAGAGGTATTTATAGGAGTGGGATAGGTTAGGTTAGGTTATGGGTGGGGTAAATGGGAGGGAAAGTTGATTTTAAAGTGGGTGAGGGTTGGTGGGAGTTATAATGGATTTGGAGAAGTGATATGGATCTGATTGGACTAGGGTTTATAGGGAAGAATGTATGGAGAAGTGTGAAAGTAAGAAGGATGAAGTGGGGTAGGAAAAGATGTTGTGGGACCCACTGGTCCTAAGAGGCTAAGAATATAAAAATCACTGTCCTCTGCATTGGCGTTGAACGCCCAGGGTCTGCTCTCTGGCTGGCATTCAACTCCAACAACACTCCATCTAGAGTGTTCTATTGTTACTGCTGAATTTTTTCCTGTCTCTGTTCTGACTGCTGCACATGATCATGAAGCTAAATGAATAAATTAAAGAAAAAAGATTAAGGAAAATATAAATAATTAGTTAAGGTTGGGTTGCCTCCCAACAAGTGCTTGTTTAACGTCACTAGCTTGACGATTAGCTCCTAACAGAGGTGAGTATGGGCTCAGAATTTTGCCCCTTACAGTGAACTTTCTTCCTGTCTTGTCATGAATGAGCTCCACATGCTCTAGAGATAGAATACAAATGACTGTATGTGGTATGAATGATTTTTTGGTGAAGACAACTCTCATGCTAGGTGAGAGGCCTTCAGTGGAGACACTCTTTTCTCCTCCAGCCTTTAGGTACTTTCTTTCGAGTACCTTTGTTCTCAGTGCTTGTTAATGGCTGCCCAACACCAATATTATAATTGATGTTTGGGGGTTTAGTACAGCTCTACACTGAAAAAGATGGTTGTAACACTAAGTGTTGCACAGTTATCTCAGAGGGAGAGTTGGGGTGAAGCATCTTGAACAAGATGTGATCTTTCCCAAGTTGTAGAATCAATTCTCCCTTAACTACATCAATGATAGTATTGGCAGTGGCTAGGAAAGGTCTTTCAAACATGATGGATTCATCCTCATCTTTCCCAGTATCCAAGACTATAAAGTTTACAAGGATGTAGTGGTCAACCTTTACTAAGACATCCTCTACTAAGCCATATGGCTTCTTCATTGACTTGTCTGCCATTTCTAGTGAGATGTTTGCATCTAATACCTCAAAGATTCCCAGCTTCTCCATTACAAAGAGTGGCTTGAGGTTTATACTTGACCCTAGGTCACAAAGAGCCTTCTCAATGGTCATGGTGCCTATGATGCAAGGAATCAGGAAGTGTCCAGGATCTGGAAGCTTCTGAGGTAGCTTCTGCTGAACCAAAGCATTGAGTTCTTTGGTAAGTATTGGAGGTTCTTCCTCCGTAGGCTTTGTACCAAATAGCTTGGCATTTAGCTTTGTGAGAGCTCTTAGGTACTGAGGAACTTGCTCTTCCCTAGTGTCTTGATCCTCATTAGAGGACGAGTATTTATCAGAACTCATGCACTGCAGGAGTGCATGCAAAAGAACCTCTATGGTCTCTATATGAGCCTTGGCTTCCTTTAGTTCTTGGAAAGGGATTTCTTGAGTGGGTATTAAGCACTCAGAGGGTTTGCTTTTACTGGCATTCAACGCTATCTCTGATGGCTCTTTGGGCGTTGAACGCCCATGCTGTATACCCTTACTGGTGTTAAACGCGAATTTTTTTACCATTTTGGGCATTGAACACCCAGCAGGGATGTCCTGGCTGGCATTCAACGCCAGCTTCCCTGTCTGTTTGGGCATTGAATGCCTAGTGAGGGCTTTCTTACTGGCGTTCAGTGCCAACTCTGGTGCCAGTATGGGCGTTGAATCCCCAGTGAGGGCTTCCTCACTAGCGTTCAGCACCAGGCTCTTAGCCAATTTGGGCATTGAACGCCCAGTGAAGTCATTCTCACTGGCGTTCAATGCCTTCCGAGTCTCTCCAGATTCGGCCTCTACCTCTATGGTGGTGGCCTTGCACTATTCTCTTGGGTTTACTTCAGTGTTACTAGGAAGAGTGTGAGGAGGAGTCTCGGGGATTCTCTTGCTCAGTTGACCAATCTGTAACTCCAAATTTCTAATGGAGGATCTTGTTTCAGTTATGAAACTATGAGTGGTCCTAGAGAGTCTGGGACTAGAGTGACTAAGTCAGAAAAGTTCTACTTAGGGGTTTCCATATGTTCCTGAGAAGATGGAAATGGTGGTCTATTGTTGAACTTATTCTGGTTCCTTCCACCTTGATTATCATTGAAGCCTCAGTGAGGCCTCTGGTGATCCTTCCATGAAAGGTTAGGATGATTCCTCCATGAAGGATTGTAGGTGTTTCCATAGGGTTCTCCCATGTAATTCACCTCCTCTATGGTGGGTTGATTAGGATCATAAGCTTCTACTTCAGAAGTAGCTTCCTGAGTACTGCCAGCTACAGCTTGCATTCCAGTCAAATGCTGAGATATCATATTGACCTGCTGGGTCAAGATCTTGTTCTGAGCTAATATGGCATTTAGAGTATCAACTTTAAAAACTTCTTTCTTCTAAGGTGGAAAGCCTTCAGTAGGTATACTTTTTATTTCCAACCCCTAGGCATCTTCCTTGTGGGGCCTTCCTCCTTAGTGGATAGTGTTCATCCAACACCAAGCTTACGTTTGGTCTTAGGAGGGATTGAAACGGTTTCAATCAAAGGGGGAGGTATGAATGCTGAATCCTTTTTGCAGGTGCTTCCTTTGAGAGCCTTCTTTTCAGAATTGCAGCCTTTTAGACAGGCCACATAGGGAGTTTTATTCTCCAATACCTCTACAAAAGAGATATTGAGCTACAGCTTCTTGGGGGCTACTACGAGATGGGCTAGTTGCTCATCTTCAAGCTCTCTCTGCACACTAATGAAAAGTGGCTCTTGAGGCTCTTTTACCTCTGCAAGGGCGAGCTCTGTGGTAATCACAAGCTTCTCTTGCACGCCCAGAGAAGAATCAACTTGAGGTTCCTTCTCATCTGTAGGGGCGTGCTCAATGACATTCTCAGGATCTTTCTGGTCCTCGATTGCCTTAAGCCCCTCAGTAGCAGACTCCTGAGGTTCAGCCTCTTTGGTGAAGACTACTGTCTCACCTTCTTTTAAGGTCTCCTTCCCAGAGAGCATCAGGCTTTCTGTGAGGGCCCTATAGGGATGCACGTCCTCAAACAACTCATTAGGAGAAGTATTAACCAGCTTAGGTGTCCATTGGTTGTAGGTGTTAGTGTCTCCTTGAGGGTGATCACCATTCAAAGTGCTAGGAGCACTATAACTCTCAGAAGGGGGTGTGGCTACAGTCTCCTTGTCTAGAACTTCTGTCCTGACTGGTGGTCTTAACATCTGTCGCTAACTTAGCCAATCTCTGCGAGGGAGAGAACCTGTTCAAGAATTTGTTAACAACCTTATCCCAGGTGTTCACACTTCCTTTGGGTACAATATACCACCAATCTTTTGCTCGTTCTCTCAGAGCAAGTGGGAATAGTTTTAGCTTGTGGAATTCAGGGTCCATTCCATTGGTCTCTACAGCGTCACAAAACTGCAGGAAGTCAGTGATGAACCTACTGGGGTCTTCCTGTGGGTGTCCATGAAACTGGAACTTCTGCAACTCTAAGGCGATCAGTTTTGGGTTGAACTCAAAGCTTCTTGCTCTGATAGAAGGTACATTGATACTTCCTCCATAGAAATCATGAGAGTAGTCACCAAGAACCTTTCTTGCATCCCCTTCATCATTAGCATTGTCTGCCATGTCTGTATTTCTTGTTTCTTATTTGAAATTTTCTGAGAGGTTTCTTCTGGAGTGTTGTGCTTTAACTTGTTGTAAGCTCATCCTTAAAGTCCTCTCAGGTTCAGGATCAAGATTAAAGGGAGGTTCCTTATCCCTGTTCCTGGTCATAAACAAGAAAAGAAGAAATTAAGGACAGAGGAGAATGTGAGCTCTATGTTTAAGAACAGAGGACTCCATGTGAGACGTGAAGAAATAAGAGGAAGAAGAATAAAGATAGAACAAGAGAAGAAGAATTCGAATAAATAGGAGTAGAGAGATAAACAAGAATTAAAATATTTTTGATTTTATTTTATTTATTTATTTATTTCAAAAAATAAAAGTTAATTAATTAAAAAATTGAAAATTTAATTATGAATTTCGAAAAAGAAGATAGAGAAATAGAGGAAGGATTTTCGAAAATTAGGAGAAAGGAGAATTAGTTAGGAAGTTTGAAAAAGAAGAGAGAGAAGATAAGTAACTAATTAAGAAAGATTTGAAAACAAGATAAGATAGAAGTTTAGAAAAGATTTGATTTTAAAAATATTTGAAAAACTCAACAAGATAAGATAAGAATTAAAAAGATTTGAAAAAGACTTAATTTTAAAATTTAAAAGAAGATAAGATAGAAAGGATAAGAAAGATAAGATAAGAAAGTTAAGAAAAGATAAGTTTTAAAATTAAAAAGATTTGAATTTAAAATTTGAAAATTAAATTTTGAATTTTAATAAAATTTTAAATTTTAAATTTTGAATGTGAAACAAGATAAGATAAAGATTTGAAAAAGATTTGATTTTTGAAAAAGGTTTGATTTTGAAAAGATTTGAATTTTGAAATTTAAAACTAAGATAAGATAAGATAATGATTTTGAAATTAAAATTTAAAAAATTGCTTGTGATTTTCAAAAATTTCAATGAAAGATAAGAAAAGATATTTTATTTTTGATTTTTGAATTTAATGAAGAAAGAGAAAAACAACATAAAAACACCAAACTTAAAACTTTTTAGATCTAGGACCCTAAGTTTTCAAAAATTTGTAGACAAGCACCAAAAAGACACCAAACCTGAAAATTTAAAGATCAAAACAAGAAGAGAAACAAGAACACTTTGAAGATCAAGAAGAACACCAAGAACAAAACTCAAAGAATTCAAAGAGCACAAGAACATGCAAAAAATACCAAACTTAAAATTTTTGAAAACCACACACACAATTTTCGAAAATTTAAAGAAAAGACACAAGAAGACACCAAACTTAAAGATTGACACAAGACTTAAACAAAAGACACTAATTTCAAATTTTTTTTTAAAAAGAGACTCAAAGAATTCGAAAATTTCAACAAGAACAAAAACAAAAGACTCAAACCAAAGATAAAGATTGAATAAACAAAAGAAAAAAAACTTGAACAAACTTGAACAATACCTAATCTAAGGAACAAGATAATCCGTCAGTTGTCCAAACTCGAACAATCCCCGGCAACAGCGTCAAAAACTTGGTGCACAAATCCCCACACTTCGTATAACTATACTAGCAAGTGCACTGGGTCATCCAAGTAATACCTGAGCAAGTCAGGGTCGATCCCACGAGGATTGTGGTTTGAAGCAAGCTATGGTTATCTTGCAGATCTTAGTCAGGCGAATAGGAGATGTAGGTTTGTTTGTGATTGTATAAAAGGAATGATGAGAAAAGGTTACTCAAAACTCAGAAGTCGTGTAAACTATGATAAGAAGGTGGTTAAGACTTGGCGATACTTTGTCCTTCTGGATTAACTCTGGTCTTACTGTCTTCTTCAATTGTGAATGATTTCTTCTATGGTAGGATGTATGTGATTGACGCTCGTTTGAGCAGCCGCCAATACTCCTCCAGATATGAACCCCAGGGTTAGTGCGGATCCATTCTAATTGAGGGTGAAGTTCCTACAGTCCATTCTCCCTAATGATCCCACTCAAATCACCACAAACAAGGTCAGATCTTTTGGATCAAAGAATGTTGTGCCTTTGAATTCTAGCCTCTACCACAGCGACCCTAATCTCCCCAAACTTCGGCTGAACTGGTGTCTCGAGAAGTCACCAACGAAGTCGTGGATTACCCCTCTAAGAGATGTATAATCAAGCTGGTAGTTCATCATTATCTGATGAAAGACTCACTCTGAACCCATGTAGAATGTGATAACCTTATGCCAGTTCAACGAATTCATATTGATGAAGAATGAAGATACATCTTAGAATAGAGAATCAAACACGAATCAAGAAAGAACAGTAATACTTTTATTAATCCATAAAACTCAGCAGGGCTCCTCCCCTCAATGTAGGAGGTTTAGAAACTTATACTGATAGAAAATACAATGATACATGAAAATATGGCTTAAAATTTCTGTATGATTATGTAAAATATCACTTAAATACTAAACATATGACTAAGGATTACAAAAGAAGGGTAAAATAGTCTTTTCACTGCTAAAATCCACTTTTGGGGCCCACTTGGTGAGTGTTTGTACTGAACTTTGATGAGATCCACGTGCTAGGAGGCCTTTAGGGTGTTGAACACTGGGTAGGGGGTCCTCTTTGGGCGTTTGGACGCTGGTCTCCTCCTTTGGGCGCTGGACGCCTCAACTAGGGTAGAAGGCTGGCGTTAGATGCCAGTTTTGGGCCTTCAATTCTAAAGCAAAGTATAGAGTATTATATATTGTTGAAAAGCTCTAGAAGTCATCTTTCCATAGCCATTGTGAACTTTCTATTTAAACTTTTATAGCTCCAGAAAAGCTCTTGCGAGTGCAAGGAGGTTAGATCCGGACAGCATCTGCAGTGCTTTTTCTGTCTCTAACTCAGATTTTTGCTCCAACTCCTCAATTTCATCCTGAAAATACTTGAAATTGCACAAAAACACAAAAGCTCAAAGTAGAATCCAAAAATGTGAATTTAACACTAAAACATATGAAAACTTAATAAAAATTAAACAAAACATGCTAAAAACTATATGTTCATCAAAATATCTGTTCATTAACCATCGTGGACCCCTCGAGGTCGTCACCCTTATTTTCGTGGCCGAGCCAGAGGGAATTAAAGGGGAAGAGAAAGAAATGGACGCCAGTTACCAAAGGTATCTCAGGGTGACAAGGTCAAGAGGCCAACTCCTTTTGTGCATTTAAGGGTAGTATTCCCTGCTGATGGAGAGATGTACTCGAAGAAAATTCCATCACCTGCTAAACTTGATAAAGAAAAGGCTGTGGTAGTCACTTAAGAAGATGCTAAGGAGGAGGCTGATCTAGACGAAGAGTATTTTAAAGAGGGTGATGATGAAATGGTGAGTACCATTTTGATAATTCTGACTGAATATTTAGGTGAGTACGAGGGGCAGGGACGGATCCAGAAATTTGGTAGAGGATGGGTTAAAAATTAAAATATTATATAATCAAATATGATATTATATATTCATTAATATATATAATTATAATTAATACTTTTTTAATTAAAAAATACTAATAAGTGCTTGTTATATAAAAAATTTATCTTAGTTCTTACATATATTTTTTATTTTAAATTCAATAAAATATAAAAATTATTTATTTTTTATTAGCATACTTTGTTGAGTATTACTATGACAGTAAATTATATTTTTATACTTCATATCATAAAAATATATACAATAAAATAATATAAATAAGTTATTCTAACAACTTTGTTATATGCATTTAAAATATATTCATGAATAAAATATATAAAATATAATTGTTTTAATGAATTTACTTAATATGTATGTTATTAATATAATATCATGAGAAAAATAAATAAAATTTAAAATAATTTACTTTCATTATGTACTATAATATATAAAGATTTTTTTAGTTATTATAAATATTAAAGTATTTTTTATATGATAATAGGAGGAAAATTTAGAGAAAAAATATTTAAAAAGAGAAAAAAAGTTTAAATGTTTAAAGATTTAGAAATTTATTTAATCGAAAAGTGATTGGTAATAATATTTTTTTCAATTTAAGTATTGTTATCTATTTTTGAGTTTAATAATTTAATTATTTATCTAAGATAAATACTTATTCTATTTTTCAAATAAATTATATAACATATAATAACTTTATATCTTTATAATTGTTAACTTTGTTTAAAAAAGTTGGGGCCAAGGCCTATGCTTGCCCCCTGGATCTGTCCGTGACGAGGGGAATCCTAATGAGGATTATGATGTGGATGATGAGGAGGCTTTCTCATTTATTTGATATGAGGATGAGCCAGGTTATTTCCAGAGACCTTTTGAGAAGCAAAAATCTCATTTCTGTTCTTTGCAGGTTACAACAGTGATGAGTGGAATTAAAGTTAACAAAGTCTTGGTCGACGGAGGAGCGGCGATTTGTTTATTACCGGAAAGGACGTTGATAGAAGTGGAAAAGCATCCTGATGATTTAATTCCCACTAATATCTCTGTGACTGATTATAGTGGAATTTCTACTCTTGCAAATGGACTAGTAATCCTTGGGGTAAAAGTTGGGTCCTCTAATCGAAACACTGTCTTTGTGGTTGTGTCATCGAAGGCTAGCTATAATGCCTTGTTGGGGCGTGATTGGATCCATGGAGTTAGGGCTGTACCATCTACTGTGCATCAAAGTATCCTTTTATGGACAGACGAAGGGAAACCTGAAGTGGTCAAGACTAATTCGAATCTTTATGTGGAACAATTGCATGTCGATTTTAGGGTGTATAGTCCTAAGTTGAAGCCTTTGAATGTTGATAGGGTACTTAATTCCTTCAATTGTGAAGGCTGTTTCTTGACGTTAGAGGGTTTGAATGTAAAGCTTCGACGTCCACAACTTGATGCTCCTCCCACTGGTTGGAACTGCACGGCGTAAGAGGTGATTTGAAGACGTCCTTACATGGCTGATGAGCAAGACATCTCGAATTACCTGGTAATTTTAAGAAATTATTTAAGTAGTTTTTCTTCTATTGAAAATAAAAATGATTCTTCTAATGAAGTTGAGTCATCTGGGAATGTAGTTTCATTTTTTCCAATTTGTAGTACAGATTTGATTACTTCGATCGAATTTAGTCATGGCTTAGGTTCTTTTTACTTACCTAGTTTTAATAACATTATCAATCAAACTACTGTCGACATAGAAGAAGTACATTGTATCGAAAAGAACTTAGTTGTTAAATTGGTTGATAATAAAGTGGTTTCAGTTCCAATGAATCTGTTGATTTATCTTTTGATTTCATCTATGATTTGGATCTTTTGGGTTTCGAAAAATATTCAATAAAAGATAATGAGGTTACAAAAGGTTTTGAGTCACAAGATCCTTTGGAAGAGGTTCATTTGGGATCTTTTGATAATGTTCGAATCACTTATATATGTAAGAACCTTATAGAACCATGTCAAACCGATTTATTTAATCTTTTACATGAATTTAAAGATTACCTTTCTTAGAATTATCATGAGATGCCTGGTCTCGATCGTTCTCTTGTAGAACATTGATTAGCATTAAAACCACTTGCTCGACCAGTAAAGTAATCGCCTCGACGATTTGCTCCTGAAATTAATCAAAAGATTAAAGAAGAAATTAAGCGTTTGACTAAAGCAAAATTCATTTGAACTGCATGTTATGTGGAATGGGTTTCGAATATTGTTCCCGTAATGAAGAAGAATGAAAAATTGAGAGGATGCATTGATTTTCGAGATTTGAACAGTGCTACTCCAAAGGATGAATATTTTATGCCCATAGCAGATATGTTAACCGATTCTGCTGCAGGTAATGAAATCCTGAGTTTTATGGGCGGTTACTCAGAATATAACCAGATTTTTATTACAGAAGATGATGTGTCCAAAACTGTTTTTCGATGCCCTGGAGCATTGGGGACATATGAATGGGTGGTTATGCTATTCGGTCTAAAGAATGTTGGTGCGACATATCAACGTGCCATGAATACTATTTTCCATGAGTTTATTGGAAAGTCTATGGAGGTTTACATCGATGATGTTATGGTTAAGTC
This sequence comes from Arachis hypogaea, assembly GCF_003086295.3. Taxonomy (NCBI): domain Eukaryota; kingdom Viridiplantae; phylum Streptophyta; class Magnoliopsida; order Fabales; family Fabaceae; genus Arachis; species Arachis hypogaea. The sequence goes on along the minus strand of NC_092045.1, from coordinate 32,243,990 downwards.
AAGTTCCATAAATCAACATTTCGATCATTTGAGGCAGGCGTTTGAAATAATGCAGAAAAAAAGATTAAAGACGAATCCTTTGACATGTGCATTTGTTGTGTTTGCAGGAAACTTTTTAGGGTTTGTAGTTCACAAGAAGGGGATTGCCATTGATAAAAACAAGGCTAACGCAATTCTAGAGTTACCTCCTCCTAAGTCAAAACAGGAAATGTAATCTTTTCTTGGAAAGGTTAATTATCTTAGAAGTTTTATATCAAACCTTTCAGGTCAAACTCGAATCTTTGCACCCCTAGTAAAACTTAAAGATGAAACATAGTTTATATGGACAGAAGAGCATCAGGAGGCTTTCGAGTCGATTAAAGCTTATTTGTCCAAGGCGTCAGTAATGGCGACTGTTCATCCTTGTGAGCCTTTGAAATTATATATTACAGCATCAATGAATACTATTGGATGTATGTTGGCTCAAGATGATGATGAAGGACATGAATGAGCTATTTATTAGCTTAGTAGGTGATGGGGGATAAATGTTGGTTAAGAATTTCACTAAAATAATTCCGTTGCAAGTATAGTTCCAAACCAAAAAATTATCTTCCAATCAAAGTTTGAAAAGGTTTGTCACAATACAAATCAAAATAACTGGGAGTATTAATCCTAGGTCGTTCTCCCTAGGAATTGCAATCAAGTGCTCAATTATTGGCTATGAGGGAATGTATTTTGGGGTCTTATAATAAGAGGCAAGAAAGTAAAATGACAAGAAAATAAACTAATAATTAAGAAAGCTAATAGCAAGGAAAGAGAATTAGAAGTCCTATCCTTATTATCATCCATAATTGTGATGGTAATTGTCTCTTGCTTTCACTTAGTCAACCTCTAACAAATGAAGGAAAGTCAAGCGAGCAAAATTGACTCTAGTCCACAAGTCCTAATCAAGGATTAGCTTTCGTGGAATTCAAGCCAACTAGCAATCATCAATCACCAATCAACAAAAGAGTTTGATACCTCAAGAGTCTCCAATTACTCATCCCAAACCAAGAGTACAAAATTCTACACTAAAACCAACCCAAGCATTTTATCAAACACTTGGAAGGCATAAAATAAATGCATTGAAAATTAACAAGAATATAAAATCTATGGCTACCAAATGCAAGAAAACAATAATAACAATTAAATCAAGCAACAATAAACAAAGAAACATCAAATTGCATTAATGGAAATGAAAATTAACAAAGTGCTCAAAAACATAAAAATGACATAAAAGGAAAATTAACCATATATACTAAAAGAGCAAAGATGTAGCAACAAGAAAGTAAAATGAAAACTAAACCAAGACAAGAATTAAACCTAATCCTAAGAGAAATTATCCTATTTCTACCCTTATCCTAGAGAGAATAGAGAGCTTCTCTCTCTAGAAAACCTAACCTAAAACATGCTAAAACCAAATATGACTACTTGTGTCTTTCCCGCTCTATGCCTAGCCTCTTGTCTTCATTTTCGGGATTGAAACTGGGCCAAAAGCAGTCCGGAAATTGCCCCCAGCGTATTCCTTTTATTGCAGCACGTGACGCTCATCACGCGTACGCATCAGCCACGCGTACGTGTCGCTTGGACGAAGCTCCTGGTCACGGGTACACACTAGTCATGCGTACGTGTTGGTTGGAAGATGGCATGATTACGAGTACGCTTCAGCCACGCGCACGCATCAGTCGGTTGGATGATGGCGTGATCACGTATACACTTCTGCCACGCGCAGGCGTCGGTTCCAGTGTCTCAAATATTTAATTTCTTGTGTACCTTCCACTTTAACATGCATCCTCTTCATCCTCTATGCTATTCCTGCTCTATAAATCCTTTAATCACTTAACAAACACGTCACTGCATCGAATGATAATAAGAGAGGATTAAATATTAGTGTTTTTAAGGCCTAGTAAACGTGTTCTTAGCTATAGCACAAAATTCGGAAGGAAACTTAAAAACATGCAAATTATATGGATAAGTGTGAGTAAAGTTGATAAAATCTACTCGATTCGATCCAAAATAAGCCATAAAATAGTGGTTCATTAGTAGGGTGTTAACTGATATTTAAACAAGGTATTCACTGTAAGAACCGAGCTTAATTACCCATTTAATTAAGTAATTAATATTGCCCATATTAGGTTCCGAATAATTAGAGTGAGAATTTGAGGATTTAAATATAATTTTTGGACTCAGTAGATTTTTTTGAGTTGGAAAATGTGTTTTCTGCAAAAAAATCGTAAAAAACTGCAAACCGGTAGTTGAACCGGTTCAAGTCTGCCCGGTGCTTCGCAAGAAAAATTGAAAACATTCAAAAACCTTAGAAAAATATTAGAAATGGAAAATCGGGCGTTAATTTTAAAAGTTTGGCCCGAAGTTGGGTCAAACGAGCTAAAAATGCTAACGAGTTAGACCGGGCCCAAGTTGGGCCCAAGCCCAACATATAAATAGGTTCATAAGTGAACCCATTTCAGTATAGCACACTAACAAACACACTCACGCAGCTGAAAAGGGGAAGAAGAGAAACCCCCCATAGTTACTATTCGTTGCCAACTTCACAAGCTCATATCTTGAGCTACGAAGCTCCGATCGCCGCACCGTTTACGGCTACGCGTTTCTTGTGAAGAGATATACAAGACTCATACAAGAAACTGGTAAGGAAAGCTCGAATCCTTCTCAGTTCTTCTCTACAAATTTTTTAGTTTAGGGCTTTTGAATAAAGTGAGATTTTGTAATTTTGGGTGTTTAGGTTCACTCTAATCCTTGCTTAGCATTGGGTTTTGGCTACTAAAACTATTGGACAAGGTAAGAGGCATTGAAATCTTGTTAAAATTTTAATTATGATGAGTCCTAAGTTGATTTGTGATGATTTATGTATATATAGCTTGATTATTGTGAGTTTGGGAGCTATTAGAGCTTATTGGTGCTTGTTGAAGTGGAATTGAAAGCTTGGATTGTGGTTGAGAGCTTGCTTGTGCTCAATTTGGTGTTGAGGACATATTGGGAATTGGCCAAGGTATGGTTTCGATTTTTTCTATGTAGTATATAATATTCATGGACACTTAGGCTAGTGACCCGTAGGATAGGTTTGGATTTATGTGGTTGTTGATGATGGTTGATTGATGTTGTATGTTGAATTCATATCGTTATATTGAGAAATAATGATGTTGAGATTTGATGTTTGATGATTTTTGAATGATTGTATATAGTTGGATATTGATATAAAGCATGAATGAGGTTGATAATGAGAATTGATAGAGATAAATTGATGATTGGTGAATGTGTTGGTGGATGATTAATTTTAGAGTCATATAATTGATGTTTGATGATTGAGAATGGTGAATTGTGACCCAAGAGGGTAATTTAGGCTGTAAATGGAAGTTTGGCAATGATTTGGTTGTATATGGCTTGAAAAATTGGAAAATTTGAGTACTTGTGGTTTTTCGATAAAAAGGAAAATTTGGTGAACTTTGTCTGATCATAACTTATGCCTGATATTTTAAAATTGATTGGAATTTGTTTGAAATTAAAGCTTATCAAAAACCCTTTAATTCGATATAAAGTTTGTGAAATTTGGAGTTTTGTGGAGGAACTTATGATCATTCAAAGATTGGTGTAAAAATCTGGTATATGTGCACACGCACACCTCTGCAAAAATTTTAACCTGGGCACACTCACACACCTGTGCGTATGCACACGCAGAGGCAGGAAATCTGTTTACAGCGCTAGCACACCTTGTGCATGCACATACCAATGAGGAATTGCAACCTGTGCGTACATGATGAGCGGATAATTTATACGCTTTTTGGCATTGTTTTTAGGTAGTTTTTAGTATGATCTAGTTATTTTTAGGGATGTTTTCATTGGTTTTTAGGTTAAATTCACATTTCTGGACTTTACTATGAGTTTGTATGTTTTTTTGTGATTTCAGGTAATTTCTGGCTGAAATTGAGGGACCTGAGCAAAACTCTGATAAGGAGGCTGACAAAGGACTGCTGATGCTGTTGGAATCTGACATCCTTGCACTCAAAATAGATTTTCTTAAGCTACAAAACTTCAAATGACGCGCTCTTAATGGCGTTGGAAAGTACTTTATTTGGAATTTGATGACGTAAACTGGCTCTCAACGCCAGTTCCATGCTGCATTCTGGAGTCGAACGCCAGAAACACGTCACGAACCAGAGTTGAACGCCCAAAACATGTTACAACTTGGCATTCAACTCCAAGAGAAGCCTCATCTCGTGAATAGATCAAGCTCAGCCCAAGCACACACCAAGTGGGCCCTGGAAGTGAATTTATGCATCAATTACTTACCTCTGTAAACCCTAGTAGCTAGTTTAGTATAAATAGAACTTTTTACTAGTTATTAGATATCTTGGGACGTTTAGTTCTCAGATCATGGGGGCTGGCCATTTGTCCATGCCTGGACCTTTCACTTATGTATTTTCAATGGTAGAGTTTCTACACACCATAGATTAAGGGTGTGGAGCTCTGCTGTACCTCAAGTTTCAATGCAATTACTATTATTTTCTATCCAATTCGATTTATTCCTGTTCTAAGATATTCGTTGCACTTCAACTTGATGAATGTGATGATCCGTGACACTCATCATCATTCTCACCTATGAACGCGCGTGACTGACAACCACTTCCGTTCTACCTTAGACCGGGCGCATATCTCTTGGATTCCTTAATCAGAATCTTCGTGGTATAAGCTAGAATTGATGGCGGCATTCATGGGAATCTGGAAAGTCTAAACCTTGTCTGTGGTATTCCGAGTAGGATTCTGGGATTGAATGACTGTGATGAGCTTCAAACTCCTAAAGGCTGGGCGTTAGTGACAGACACAAAAGAATCAAGGGATTCTATTCCAACCTGATTGAGAACCGACAGATGATTAGCCGTACTGTGACAGAGCATTTAGACCATTTTCACTGAGAGGATGGGATGTAGCCATTGACAACAGTGATGCCCTACATACAACTTGCCATGGAAAGGAGTAAGATGGATTGAATGAATGTAATAAGAAAGTAGATATTCGGAAGGAACACAACACCTCTATGCACCTATCTGAAATTCCCACCATTGGATTACATGAGTAACTTTATCTTTATTTCCTGTTTAATTTATTTATCTTTTAATTATCTAATCCAATCACATTTGAATCCGCCTGACTGGGATTTACAAGATGACCATAGCTTGCTTCATACCAACAATCTCCGTGGGATCGACCTTTACTCACGTAAGGTATTACTTGGACGACCCAGTGCACTTGCTGGTTAGTTGTGCGGAGTTGTGACTAAGTGTGATTCACGTTTGAGAGTGCTACCAAGTCTTTGGAGCCATTGTTGATGATTACAATTTCATCCACCAGTACACACAGCCCTATGCGCACGCACACGTTGGGAAGGCTAGTCTGTTGAGGGCTCTAGCACAGGGTGTACGAGTGAACAGACATTGTGAATTTTGGTACCTGTGCATACGCACACCTTTATGCGTACCCACACGTTTTAAAACTTCTCCTGGGCGTGCGCACGCACACCCCTGTGCGTATGCACACACCCTGTTTCTTAAATTTTAATTTTGTTTTCAACTATTCCACCTTCCCAACAAGATTGTAAGCTTCTATAACACCATTTTAAGACTCTTGGGCCTAGATTTGGTCATTTAAAACATGGGAAAGAACTTAAGGGTTTTAGATGATATTATTTGGAAAAATTAGAAAACAGAGGCTTAGGTTTCTGGTGCACTAAGGATGGTTTGATGATGTGTAAAGAAGGATTGGTATATGAGATGAGAACTGATGAACTGTTGACTTCAGAATTGAATTGTGAATTGACAGTAGTTGAGCTGAGGCGAGGACTCAGAATGGAAATTTTGATGTGAGAGTGGTTGAGATGAGTCAAGAACTCGAATGTGCAATGATGAATCATTGAGGTATTGAAAATGTTTTCTGAAAAACCACTGAGCTATTGTTTTATATTGAAATTATGAGACGCTATGCACCTGGCAAGGACGGCGGTTGGATCCCGCTTGTCGAGGTAGCGGCAGCGGTGTAAGGGCGGTGGTTCATCCCACTTGCGTTGAGATGTAAGGTCTGTGGCAAGAGTATCCTGCTCACATTCCTTCGGATTAATAGAGCGTGCAGGTGCAAAACCCTGGACAGTGATCCAAGCACTATATCTCGGGGTTTCCAATGATGATTCCAAAGGGCTACATCTCCATGGAGATGTGTTGGGTTGACAGTTAAACCGACAATGTGATATCACAGCCAGTAAGACAGGCATTCATCATGTGCATATTCTATCTGTTTGCTTGCTTTGCCGACTTGTAACTGTATGCCTATTTGTATAACATGTTTAATTGCTATCTGAGTTACTTGCTTTATATGCTTCTACTTCTGATTTACTTGCATTGTATATAATTGTAATTTCTACTGAGATTGAGGAAGTTCGGAAGGCGGTGGGGATGGGATCGCATGGAGGATCGGTTGGTGAAAGCTGTCGGACAGCGGTGTTTGGTTAGAATAGAAATCTCCTAAGATAGAGTACCCTGTTTATTTATGTTAGGACTTATATATATATATATATATATATATATATATATATATATATATATATATATATATATATATATATATATATATATATATATGCTTTATTATTTTAGTATGCCTTAAGATGAGATCTTGTGATGGATATGAAGTCTAGGAGTATCTTTGGCGTCCCGAGGTCTTATATCCTACATTACTGGGCAATGTTACCATACTCAGAACCTCCGATTCTCATACCATATTTTTGTTGTGTTTTTCAGATGCAGATCGCAACCCACCTCGGTGAGTTGCTTGGATGGTGACAAAAGCGGAGGATCCTGTTACTCTTGGACTCTTTTTGGTTTATTTTGTTTATACATCTCTCATTTTGTATTTTGTTTTAGCCTAGAGGCATGTATTGAGAGAACAAAACTTGTATATGCTCTTTTTACTGTCTGGTTTCCATATGGTCTGTATATAGCTAGCCGGCTTAAACTCCGCGAGCCGTGGCTAGATTTGTAAGAGCCGACAAAACTATTTTTATAAAAATAATCATTTTAAGTGCCCGAGATGGATTCAAAATTAGAAGTTTTAATTTGAAAATATAAAGGTGAAATTTGGTTTCAACGAATTTTTTCTGAGTCAGAAAATGTATTTTCTGCGAAAGACCGAGAATCGGCAGCCGAACCGGTCAAACCGGTTCAAGCCTGTCCGGTACTATGTTTTGAGAAAAATAAGATTATGAAAATTGATTTATTGTTTTAAAAGGACAAAAATAATTTAAAATTGAAAACCAGGTACTAATCTTAAAGGTTTTGGCCCAAAGTGGGCCAAACGGGCTAAAAATGCTAACGGGTTAGACCGGGGCCAAACCGGGCCCAAGGCCCAACATATATAAGCTCATTAATAAGCATTTCAGCTCATTTGATGTAAAAATAGAGTGAGGGGCACGGTTTAGAAGAAGAGAGGAGAAGAAGCCATTATTACTGATGGTGTTTTTGTGGAAAAATGAATTTCCAACACACATATCCAACCGGCAAGTGTACCGGGTCGCATCAAGTAGTAATAACTCACTTAGAGTGAGGTCGATCCCACAGGGATTGATGGATCAAGCAACTTTAGTGGGTGATTAGTTTAGTCAAGCTAACATTGAAGTGAATTTGGATGAAGTGTAGCCAACAGAAAGTAAATAGCAAGGAAAATTAAAGTGCAGAAAGTAAAATTGCAAGTAACTTAAAGAGCAAGAAAGTAAAATTGCAAGACTCTTAAATGACAAGAAATGTAAATTGCATCAAATATAAAGGAGAGTGGGTGCTGGAAATTAAAGAGAGCAATAGATTAAGTAACTAGAAATTTAAATTGCAGAAAATGTAAATGTGCAGGAAATTAAATCAAGCTCAATGTGAATAAAGATGTGAAAGTGGAGAATGCAGGAAAGGAAATTGCAGAAAAGTAAATGTAGCAGAAGAGGAATGAAACAGAAAGTAAAATGCAGCTCAATTTCAATAGCTAAAGGAAGGTTGAAGATCTCAGGGGTGGAGGAGACTAGAAAACAAGTCTAGATCTCAATCCCTTCCTTGATCAAAGTAGAAAGCAAATTGAAGAAGAAAGAAAGATGAAAGCCGTAGAGAAAAACTTGGATCCAAAACTCAATCCACTGAATTATGCAGAAAATCAACAAAGAGCAATCTTAGATCAAGAATGAAACAGAATTCCTTCAAATCTCAATCCAAGATTCAAGCAGAAAGGAAAATTAAAAGAGAGAGCTATCAAATCCTAATATTCCTTAGTGGAGCTCCCCCCTCTCTGAAATGAGAGTGATGCCTTTATATAGGCTTTTCAAAGTGAAAAATGAAAATGAAATTAAAACAAATTACAAAAATGAAAATCCTAATTTAATTGATCCATGTGCCTTTGAGTCATGTTGAGTGGGCTTTGCTTGCTTTGGATTTGAGGAGAAATGGGTTTGGTTGGCCTTGATTCAATTTGGTGAGGAATTGAATTAAATTGAATTTTGGTTGATTTTTGGCCCATGACACTTCCAGGAGGCTGCCCTGCCCTTGTGGAGGGCAGGGCAGGATTTGGTGCGTGCGTCCTTGGTGCGAGCGTGGTGTGGGCTTGGAGTGTGAAGATGCTGCCCTGCCCTTGCGGAGGGCAGGGCAGAAAAATCTGGTGCACCAATTTGGTGCTTGTGTGTGCTGCTGGTGCTGCCGAAGCCTTCTTTGGTGCGCCAATCTGGTGCGTGTGTGTGCATCACAAAATGCTGCCCTGCCCTCGCGGAGGGTAGGGCAGTGTTTCCAAAAGATGAAGTTCCAAGTTCGAAACTTGGTGGATGCACACGCTACTCCTTTTCCTTGGTTTATTTTTGCTTATTTTTGGCCCTTAAAGATGCCTTTCTTTCCTGCCTCAATTGGACGCCAAATATGGATTTCTATATATCGTTGGAAAGCTCTGAATGTCAGCTTTCCAACGCAACTGGACGCACATCAATCGGACGTCTGTAGCTCAAGTTATAGCCCTTTGAAGTTGGCATGGTCATGCTGTGAGCGCCCAGATTTTAACTTAGCCAAAATTTGCTTCATCCTCACTTTGCTTCATTATGATTCTGCCCTGCCCTTGGCAAGGGCAGGGCAGTGTGCGTGCTGGGTGTTTTCCTCTTTGATTTTGTCATGGGCCACGCTTTTAAAAGCGTGGCCTAAGGCTCCAAAGTGTACCCCAACTTCAAAGTGTACCCCAAAGCTCTTTTTTCTCCTTTTTTTGTGCTTCTTTGCTTCTTTTTCTTCTTATTTCCTACAAGATTTATAAAATTAAAAGATCAAGGAAATCTTCCAATTAAGTACACAAGAATGCAATATTTAAGCACTAATCATCAATTTCTTGTATGAAAAAACATAGAAAAATAGGTATATGATGACTTGTCATCAATTACTATTCACCTCCTCCTTCAAAGCTCCATAACTTTTGATCCGGAGCACTAATTGACAAGTCGTTTACGGCCACGAGAAGTTCTTGATGTGCTCTTCCTTTCTATCTAAGAAATATGGTAAGATCTCTCTCTTCATGCTCCAGTTTCGGGCCCCAAGTTTTTGCATTTTTGTGGTTTGGTTTTTGAGGAGATTTTGTGGTTTTGCTTGTTTAGGTGATCTCTAGTAGCGGATAATTGTTGGATTTTACCCCTAATCCCGTTGGTTAAGGTAAGGTTTCACTAAACCCTTGTGTTTAGTTATTTTGTGTATCTTATGTTTTGATTTTTGTGATATATGTGTTGTTAGATTGAGTTTTGGTGTTTGTTGGAGTTGGTTGAGGCTTTGGATCAAGCTTGGTGGCTTCATTTTGGTGTTTGGTGTGTTTGGAAATCAGCCAAACTATGGTTTCAGTTTCCTTTATGTAATATGTAATGTTTCTGGAAACTTAGGCTGGTTGACTACTAAGATAGGGTTGAATGTTTTGGGTGTATGCTTAATTGTATGTGATATTGATATTGGGGGTAACTTGTATGATAGTGATGATGATATGGAGTTTTGGTATGAGAAATATATGAGTTCAATGATGATTGTTGGTATTTTAATTATTATGAAGGTTAAAGATGAATGAGTGATTTATTATTGTTAATGAGGGTTTGTTGATATAGTTGATGATTGATGATGAATATTGATGTTGTTGGTGTTAATTAGAAATTCTGATATCGGTTGATGATGGTGAGTGTGTATGTTGAGTGTGGTAATATGAATGTGGATAATGGTTGATAATGTTGAGGTTAAGTAATGAGAATTTGTAGTGGTTGTTGATGTTTGTTGTTGGTTGAAGATGGTTATGAGTATTTATGATGGTTTTGGATGTTGATGAGTAAGGAATTTGATGGTATTGAGTTGGAAAAAGGAAGGGTATGGAATTTTATGTTGTTTTGCTATTGCTTGGGTTGTGATTGATTTGGTTTTGAATTAGAAGTTTTGGTAAAATTGAGGTTGTGAGACTTTTGGTAAAAGTTAGTTTTTGGTGAACTTTGTCTGATCATAACTTTTGCCTCAGTTTTCAAAATTTGTTGGAATTGGTTTAGAATTAAAGTTTATTGAAAATTATTTGAATCGATATAAGGTTTGTAAAATTTGGAGTTTTTTTAGAGGAAGTTATGATCATTCAAAGTTTGGTGTCAAAATCTAAAATTCTGCAAAGTTGCAAAATTTTGTGATATCCGATATGTGCGCATGCACAGCCTTGTGCGTACGCACAACTCTGCAAAATTTTTAAACCTGTGCGCACACACAGACCTGTGCATATACACACGCAGGGGAAGGCTTCCTGTTTTGAGCGCTAGCACAGCTGGTGCGCACGCATATCCAACGAGGATATACAACCTGTAGGGAAGAATGTCAGGGTTACATCTTGTTAACTGCTAATGCTTTGGGCGATACTCAGAACTTAGATTAGATTCCGGTAGTTAGAGACTTTCCGGAGGTATTCCCGGAGGATATTTGGTGCACAAAATTGTGATTATCAACAATGGCTCCAATAACTTGGTAGTGCTTTCAAACGTGAATCACACTTAATCACAACTCCGCACAACTAACCAGCAAGTGCACTGGGTCGTCCAAGTAATACCTTACGTGAGTAAGGGTCAATCCCACGGAGATTGTTGGTATGAAGCAAGCTATGGTTGATGTGTGGAAAATGATCCAACACAAAACTCACCGGCAAGTGTACCGGGTCGCATCAAGTAATAATAACTCACATGAGTGAGGTCAATCCCACAGGGATTGAAGGATTGAGCAATTTTAGTTTAGTGGTTGATTTAGTCAAGCGAATCAAATGTTGGTTGAGTGGTTTGTAACTGAGAGAAGCTAAATTGCTTGAGATGTAAAGGGAGAGGGGCAATTGCAGTAAATTAAAGAGCAAATGAAGTAAAGAAGCTGAATCTTAAAGAACAAGTAAATGATATTTCAGAAACTTAGATTGCAAGAAATATAAATGGCTGAAGCTTAAAGTGCAAGAAATGTAAATTTGCTTTAATTATAAAAGGGATTGGGAACTGGAATTGCAGAAATTAAACAAGAACAAGTGAATTGCAATAAACAGACAAGTAGAAGATGAATTGAATTAAGGTAGACCTCAAACAGAAGAGTAAAAATGCTTTGAAAATTTAAGAACAGAAAGTGAGCAATGCTTAATTTGCAGCAATTTAAAAGAGGTTGAAGATCTCAGGAGTGGAAGAGACTGGATAACAAGTCTAGATCTCAAATCCTTCCTTGATCCAACAAGAACAATTGCAAAAGAAATAAAGAAAAGTAAATTGTAGAAAGAGTAGAAGATGAAGCAGTGAATGGAAATTGAAATTCAATTATGCAGAAAATTCAAGCAAGGGATCTCAAGGTGAAATTGAAACACAAGTTCTTCAATTCTTCACCCAAGATCCAAAATAAAATGTAAAGAGTGCTCAAGCAAGAACAAGGAAGAAGAGAGATCAATTCTCCTCCCCAATTCTCTAAGAACTCAATTCCAAAGTAAAAGCTCAAAAATGAAAATGGAAGTTAAAGGAAAATTCAAAAGTGATTCTAAAGATCCTAATTACATCAAACTAGCTCCTATTTATACACTTTCTATTCTTGGATTTTGGAATTTGGATGGGCTTTTGATTTGGTGAAGAAATGAATTAAGTTGGATTTTTAATTCAATTTTCAGCCCATGAAGAATTTGGTTCCAAGAGGATGCTCAGCTCACAAGTTGAGCTGAGCATTGAGGCCTTGTGTGGATTCCCTTGTAGCGTTCAATGTTGAGGGGGGGTATCAGGGGAATGCTCAGATCACAAGTTGAGCTGAGCATTGAGGCCTTGTGCGCACGTTCCTTCCTTGGACCGTGTCATTTGTTGCGCGCTGCCCTCCCTTGGTCCGTGTCTTGTGTTGAGTGATGCACCAAGTGTAGTGCTTTGCTCACCAAGTGAGCTGAGCATTGAGGCATCCAAGGGAAGGTCCTTGGTTCGAAACTTGAGGGAAGCATGCGCTGAAGCTTTTCTCTTGGTAAAGGAAGTGGCGCCTTGCTCCTTGCTTCCTCTAGGTGCTTGGTTCGAACCTTAGAGGATGCATTTGGCTATTTTTGGCTCATTTTCCCTTGTGAGTAGCGCTCCCCAACCCCCTTTGGCCATGGGTTCAATCCTTGGAGCAAGCATTGGCAACTTATTTTCTTTGATTTATTTCTTGTGAGAGCCCGATAATGCTCACTTGGTGAGCTGAGCATTGTGCCTTGGTCCCTTGAGGGAAAATGTAGCGCTCCCTTGGTGAGCATGGTGCTCTTGGAGAGAGCTTCATGGTTTTCCTTCATTGTTGTGCCATACTTCTTCCTTCCTTGGCCACACGTTTTCTTCCTTGGGCCACGTTTCTTAGGCCATGCTTTCTTCTTTTCTTCTTTTCTTCACCTACAATTAATCAAACAACCAATCAAAGTATCACCAAATTCACAAGGTTTATAAATCATTAAAAATCAATTAAATTTAGCCTAAACCTCATGATTTAGAATCAATTCGATGGTGGTTGTTTGATTCAAAGAAGTCATGCATTTCCATTCCAAATTACTTACTTAGAATGCAAGAAAGTGCATAAAACCTAATGAAAACAAAGAAAAAGACTAGTGAAACTAGGCTAAGATGACTTGTCATCACAACACCAAACTTAAAACTTGCTTGTCCCCAAGCAAGAAAAGAATTATGCTCAAAGGTTCTTTCAATCAGAATAGATTCCATGAATAACATGTGCTATCGTGTGAGTGAAGTGATTAAGTGACAGTGGGGTGAACTCTAAATTATATGCTCATGCAAGGGTTTCAGTGCTTACTAGTCCCCACATTTTGGAAGTCTTATGTCTTAGGACTTTCATCCAAATGGTATCATGGAGATCTCTCTATAGGTAATCACCTTGAAGCAGCTTATAGTTTATGTGCTTTGGCCTTGACTCTAAGTGTCATGTCTCAAAGTGGCTCTTTAGGTAAGCTTTCAATCAATACTCCTAAACCAATTGGTTTTAAGGTATTAGGTGTTAAAGCACCCCTAAGGATTTATTTGCTCAAGCCTCTCTCTTTGACACAATTCGACCACAAGCATTTACTAGGATAAGTTTCTTCCCTTTTTTTTTCTGCTTAGTAATTGATGCTCAGAGCCTTGGGCCATGTTCTTTCATTTTTGTGTTTTCTTTCTTTTGTTTGCTGCTTCTTGGATCAATAAATGTTTGAGAATCTTCACAATACTTCTTTGAACTCTACGCCCTGCCTATGAGCTCCCATGCAAGTTTTCATAAGCATGCAACCTCAATACATAATTATACAACTAGAACCACCACTTCTCCTAATCTTTTGCTTGCCTCAAAATTGTTTAATTCCTCAATCCTTCTTTTCAAAGAACTGTCATGTGATGTCTTCTTGAGACATTGAGTGCAAGCAAGTTTGGAGAGTATAGGGTTGTGATTATTCAAGCATCTCAATTATTGAATTACAGAAAAACTATACTATGCAGACAGACAAGGGTGTAAAATCACTCTCAATCACAACAATATCTGATGTAAAATAATCACTTAATAATACAACCTTTTGGAGTTTACTTGCTTTCCCCGTCCTCATCATCATCATTGCTAGTCTTCACATTCCTCTTTCATCTCTTTGATTGATGATGCTTAATTTTTCCAAAGACTTGTACGAGGCTCTGCAGTGATATTGGAAGTTGCTTGTTCCCCAAGCACTTAAAAAAAATGGTTAGCATGCATTAATTATTTGTGGGCTTTTGAATTTACTTTGGTGTGGGAACACCAAACTTAGTACCTTGCCAGTGGTTCTCATGCATCAAATCAATCATATGTGAACTCTTTTTTCTTTGCTAAAAGTAACAAAACTGAAAACTAGGAAATAGCAAAATAGTTAACTAGTTTAACTAAATGCTTGAAGCTAGCATTATGCAGGAGGTGAGAATATGTTTTATGATGAGATTTTGGTGGAACACCAAACTTAGAATCCTTCATTCTCCCTTATATTGTTTTGGTGTGCAACACCAAACGTAACTTCTTGCAATATAGATAAAGCTAATTAACCTTTTTATTAAAATAGCTATGAAAAGAAAAATACCTCAGGTTGGGTTGCCTCCTAACAAGCGCTTCTTTATTGTCACTAGCTTGACATTTTCCATCCTCTGATCATGGAAGTTGAGAACTCTGTTGCCTTTGAGTTTCTCCTCTTACTGTGGGCTTTCTTTCCTCTATTTCTTCTTGAGGAACTTCTCTATGGTGCTTCTCTTTGATGGTTGTTTTTTTTTCCATAGCCTTCTCACTTCCTTCTATGATTGCTTTCCATTTCTCCCACCTAGCAACTTTTTCATTATCTTTCAGGTTGTTTTCAGTGGCTCTTGGGAAAGTGTTTGCCCTCTTCTCACCCGTTTCTGCAAAGCGCTTAGCTAGTTGTTCCATCTGCCTCTCAATTCTTTTGATTGAAGCTTCCTGGTTCTTTGTTGTCACCTCTTGGTGCTTCATCATTCTCTCTATTAAGATCTCCAAGTTAGTGATCCTCTGAGAGTGGTTTAAATGTATGAGATGGACTGGTGGCTGTAGAAAACCTTGCGAAGGAATTCCACATGTATTGTGTGGGTAAAATGTGTGTGTTGCAGAGGTATTCTGTTGGTTTTGTGAGTTGTTATGAGACTGAGGGTGCATGTTTTGTGAGCATTGGTTTTGATTGGCATTATTGGATGGGTGATTTTGGTTGTTTGTGTTCATGAATTTGCCATGGTTGAAACTTCCTTGTTCTTGATGTTGGTACTCCTCCATTCTTAGATAAGAATGTGACTTCCATGGTGGAAATTATGCATTCACTGTAGCAGAATGTAGACAATCAATTTTTCTAGCTACCAGCTCCAGTTGTTGCTGAGTTTGATGGTGTAGTTGCTTGTTTTGATTCATGACTGCCTTCACTCCTTCAAGATTCATCTCTTCCTTTTCTGAAATTGCATTCTGTGGTTTCTCAAACGAGTGTTGATTGTTGATTCCTTTATCATTGAAACTTGCAGTTCCTTGGGCGGTTGTTGTCGCTTTGAGTAGGCCATCTGAGAAGTAGTCCACCACTTCTCTTATTTCTGGGGTTAATCCTTCATAGAAAGCTTGGAGACCCACTTTGTCACTTGCTTTCTTGTATCTTTCCCATGCTTTGAAGAGTGGTTCTTCCCCTCCTTGTATGAATGGATGTACCCCCTCTTTCAGCTTGATAATCTGTTGGGATGAGGAAAATTTGGCTAGATATTTGGTAACCAAATCGTCCCAACTAGTGATACATCCTTGGGAAAAGGTTTCAAGCCATTGTGTAGCTTCATCCCTTAGTGAGAAGGGGAATAACAAGAGCTTATAGGTGTCCTGATCTATACCATTGGGTTTGTCAGCACCACAAGTCTTCAGAAAAGTGGATATGTGCTGCTTAGGATCCTCCAATGGATTTCCACCATAGGAACAATTATTCTTGATTAGTGTAATGAGTTGTGGCTTCATATCATGATATTCTTCTTCCGCATAGATTTCTTCTTCAATAATAGCCTTCCCTTTGACTTCTCTTTTCAACCTTCTCATAGTCTGTTCGTCTTGACCCTCAGAATTTGGAACCTCTCTTCTTTCCTGTGACATGCAAACCAATACAAGGAACACACAGTGATACTTTTTGAAAATTGAGTGCAGTTAGTTGAGACAAAATTTCAAACAGTTAGTGTGTTAATAGAGGCAAATCTTCAAACAGTTAGTGGGTTAATTAAAAATTAAAGAAATAGAAAAGAAAAAGTGCTTGATCTAGACCTACACTTCACTTAATCATTGTCAATCTATTTCAATCCCCGGCAACGGTGCCAAAAACTTGATGTGTGGAAAATGATTGATAAACCCTATTTGTAGGGTTTATCTTGTATTGATTTTAGGGGATTTTATCACCTTTTACCGACATTTATTCAATGAAATAGCATGGTTTTGTATATTCTCCTTTAATTGTGCTTAAGAGTGAAAACATGCTTTTTAGGACTCAAAATAGCTAAATTTAATTCATCTTGATTCTAGTAGATGCCTTGATATGTTTTCTAAGTGATTTAAGGTTAGGAGGCAAAGATTGGATCAAGGGAATGAAGAAAGAAAGCATGAAAGGTTGGAGAACTCATGAAGAAATGAAAGAACTGGAAAGCTGTCAAGTCGACCTCCTCACACTTAAATAACCATAACTTGAGCTACAGAGGTCCAATTGATGCGGTTCCAGTTGAGTTGGAAAGCTAACATCCGGGGCTTCAAAATGATATAAGATTTGCCATAGTTGCATCGCGCATAGGGGCGCGCACGGTACGCAGACGCGCCGATGGTGGCACATGACCCACTTAAAGCAAAACGTGGCCAGCGAATTCTAAAGCCTTGTGGGCCTAATCCAACTCATTTCTGATGCTATTTAAGCCAAGGATTGAAGGGAAATCAACATACTTTTACATACTTTTAATCATTAGCTTAGTGTAGTAGTTAGAGTTAGTTTCTAGAGAGAGAAGCTCTCACTTCTCTCTAGGATTAGGATTAGGATTATGTTTAGTTCTTAGATCTAGATTTAGATTCATCTTCTTCTACTTCTACCTTTCAATTCTTTGTTGTTACATTCATCTTCCTCTATTCTTTTGTTGTAATTTCCTTTATGTTGTTCTTGTACTTTGTTGTAGATCTACTTTTGTTCCTCCTATTCTCTTTCAATTCAATTAGAGGTAATTCATAATAATTGTGTTCATTTGATTTGTTGTTGTTTAATTCCTTGCAATTGAGTAGTGTAGATTTACTTTTCTTGCAATTTTACTATGCTTTCCTTTTATGCCTTCCAAGTGTTTGATGAAATGCTTGGTTGGATTTCAGAGTAGAGTTTTATGTTCTTGGCTTGGAAAGGTAACTTAGGAACTCTTGAGTTACTAATGTCCAAGTAATTGATGATTGGGATCCATTGACTCTAGTTCTCACTAATTGAATTAGTGGAGAGTTAGGACTTATGGACTAGGATTGATATAGCTCATTTGACTTTTCTTTACTACTAGTTAGAGGATGATTTAATGAGATTAATCCTTGCCAATTCTCATATTGTGGTTACTGATTAGGATAGAGATCCTTGACCACCAACCCTTGCCAAGACCTTTTTAGGCCTTAGTTTACTTTCTTACCATTTATCTTTCATGCTTCTTATCAAAACCCCAAAAATGACTCACAACCAATAACAAGACACTTTATTGTAAATCCTAGGGAGAACGACCCAAGGTTTAAATACTTTGGTTTATAGATTTTAGGGGTTTGTACTTGTGACAAACAAATTTTTGCATGAAAGGATTATTGTTGGTTTAGAGACTATACTTCAACGAGATTTCATTTGTGAAATTCTAAACCGTCAAAAATCCAATCATCAATGATCCAACACAAAACTCACCGGCAAGTGTACCGGGTCGCATCAAGTAATAATAACTCACATAAGTGAGGTCGATCCCACAGGGATTGAAGGATTGAGCAATTTTAGTTTAGTGGTTGATTTAGTCAAGCGAATCAAATGTTGGTTGAGTGGTTTGTAATTGACAGAAGCTAAATTGCTTGAAATGTAAAGGGAGAGGGGCAATTGCAGTAAATTAAAGAGCAAATGAAGTAAATAAGCTGAATCTTAAAGAACAAGTAAATAAAATTTCAGAAACTTAGCTTGCAAGAAATATAAATGGCTGAAGCTTAAAGTGCAAGAAATGTAAATTTGCTTTAATTATAAAAGGGATTGGGAACTGGGATTGCAGAAATTAAACAAGAACAAGTGAATTGCAATAAACAGACAAGTAGACGATGAATTGAATTAAGGTAGACCTCAAACAGAAGAGTAAAAATGCTTTGAAAATTTAAGAACAGAAAGTGAGCGATGCTTAATTTGCAGCAATTTAAAAGAGGTTGAAGATCTCAGGAGTGGAAGAGACTAGATAACAAGTCTAGATCTCAAATCCTTCCTTGATCCAACAAGAACAATTGCAAAAGAAATAAAGGAAAGTAAATTGCAGAAAGAGTAGAAGATGAAGCAGTGAATGGAAATTGAAATTCAATTATGCAGAAAATTCAAGCAAGGGATCTCAAGGTGAAATTGAAACACAAGTTCTTCAATTCTTCACCCAAGATCCAAAATAAAAAGTAAAGAGTGCTCAAGCAAGAACAAGGAAGAAGAGAAATCAATTCTCCTCCCCAATTCTCTAAGAACTCAATTCCAAAGTAAAAGCTCAAAAATGAAAATGGAAGTTAAAAGAAAATTCAAAAGTGATTCTAAAGATCCTAATTACATCAAACTAGCTCCTATTTATACACTTTCTATTCTTGGATTTTGGAATTTGGATGGGCTTTTGATTTGGTGAAGAAATGAATTAAGTTGGATTTTTAATTCAATTTTCAGCCCATGAAGAATTTGGTTCCAAGAGGATGCTCAGCTCACAAGTTGAGCTGAGCATTGAGGCCTTGTGTGGATTCCCTTGTAGCGTGCAATGTTGAGGGGGGTATCACGGGAATGCTCAGCTCACAAGTTGAGCTGAGCATTGAGGCCTTGTGCACATATTCCTTCCTTGGACCGTGTCATTTGTTGCGCGCTGCCCTCCCTTGGTCCGTGTCTTGTGTTGAGTGATGCACCAAGTGTAGTGCTCTGCTCACCAAGTGAGTTGAGCATTAAGGCATCCAAGGGAAGGTCCTTGGTTCGAAACTTGAGGGAAGCATGCGCTGAAGCTTTTCTCTTGGTGAAGGAAGTGGCGCCTTGCTCCTTGCTTCCTCTAGGTGCTTGGTTCGAACCTTAGAGGGTGCATTTGGCCATTTTTGGCTCATTTCCCCTTGTGAGTAGCGCTCCCCCAACCCTCTTTGGTCATGGGTTCAATCCTTGGAGCAAGCATTGGCAACTTATTTTCTTTGATTTATTTCTTGTGAGAGCTCGATAATGCTCACTTGGTAAGCTGAGCATTGTGCCTTGGTCCCTTGAGGGAAAATGTAGCGCTCCCTTGGTGAGCATAGTGCTCTTGGAGAGAACTTCATGGTTTTCCTTCATTGTTGTGCCACACTTCTTCCTTCCTTGGCCACACTTTTTCTTCCTTGGGCCACGTTTCTTAGGCCATGCTTTCTTCTTTTCTTCTTTTCTTCACCTACAATTAATCAAAACAACCAATCAAAGTATCACCAAATTCACAAGGTTTATAAATCATTAAAAATCAATTAAATTAGCCTAAACCTCATGATTTAGCATCAATTAGATGGTGGTTGTTTGATTCAAAGAAGTCATGCATTTTCATTCCAAATTACTTACTTAGAATGCAGGAAAGTGCATAAAACCTAATGAAAACAAAGAAAAAGACTAGTGAAACTAGGCTAAGATGACTTGGCATCAATGGTCATCTTGTAAATCTCAGTCAGGCAGATTATAAAAGGTTATGGAATTTTCGAGAATTTCAGATAAAGTTACTCATGTAAATCATTGGCGAGAATTTCAGATAAGTGTATGGAGATGCTGTGTTCCTTTTGGATCTCTGCTTTTCTACTGTTTTCATCCAATCCTTCTTATTGTTTTCCATGGCAAGCTGTATGTAGGGCATCACCGTTGTCAGTGGCTACATCATATCCTCTCAGTGAAAAAGGTCCAAATGCTTTTGTCACAGCACGGCTAATCATCTGTCGGTTCTCGATCATGTCGGAATAAGATCCATTGATCCTTTTGCATCTGTCACTACGCCCAACAATCGCGAGTTTGAAGCTCGTCACAGCCATTCAATCCCTGAATCCTACTCGGAATACCACAGACAAGGTTTAGACTTTCTGGATTCTCATGAATGCTGCCATCATTTGGATTTCTTTAGCTCCAGAAAATTCATTTCGAGTGCAGGGAGGTCAGAATCCAACAGCATCAGCAGTCCTTTTGTCAGCCTTTTATCAGAGTTTTGCTCAGGTCCCTCAATTTCAGCCAGAAAATACCTGAAATCACAGAAAAACACACAAACTCATAGTAAAGTCCAGAAATGTGAATTTAGCATAAAAACTAATGAAAACATCCCTAAAAGTAACTACATCCTATTAAAAACTACCTAAAAACAATGCCAAAAAGCGTATAAATTATCCGCTCATCACAACACCAAACTTAAATTCTTGCATGTCCCCAAGCAACTAAAAATCAATTAGGATAAAAAGAAGAGAATATACTATAAATCCCAAAATATCAATGAATATTAGTTCTAATTAGATGAGCGGGACTTGTAGCTTTTTGCTTCTGAACAGTTTTGGCATCTCACTTTCTCCTTTGAAGTTTAGAATGATTGGCATCTATAGGAACTTTAGAATTTCAGATAGTGTTATTGATTCTCCTAGTTAAGTTTGTTGATTCTTGAACACAGCTACTTTTATGAGTCTTGGCCGTGGCCCTAAGCACTTTGTTTTCCAGTATTACTACCAAATACATAAATGCCACAGACACATAGCTGGGTGAACCTTTTCAGATTGTGACTCAGCTTTGCTAAAGTCCCCAGTTAGAGGTGTCCAGAGTTCTTAAGCACACCCTTTTTGCTTTGGATCACGACATTTACCACTCAGTCTCAAGCTTTTCACTTGGACCTGCATGCCACAAGCACATGGTTAGGAATAGGTTGATTTAGCCGCTTAGGCCTGGATTTTATTTCCTTGGGCCCTCCTATCCATTGATGCTCAAAGCCTTGGATCCTTTTTACCATTGCCTTTTGGTTTTAAGGGCTATTGGCTTTTTCTGCTTGCTTTTTCTTTTTCTCTCTAATTTTTTTCGCCATTTTTTTTGCAAGCTTTTGCTTTTTCTTGCTTCAAGAATCAATTTTCATGATTTTTCAAATTGTCAATAACATTCTCTTTGTTCATCATTCTTTCAAGAGCCAACAATTTTAACATTCATTAACAACAAGATCAAAATTATGCACTGTTCAAGCATTCATTCAGAAAACAAAAAGTATTGTCACCACATCAATATAATTAAACTAAATTCAAGGATAATTTCAAAATTCTTGTACTTCTTGTTCTTTTGTATTAAAACATTTTTCATTTAAGAGAGGTGAAGGATTCATGGAATTATTTATAGCCTTAAGTCATAGTTACTACATACTAATGATCATGAAGTAGAGACACAAAACATAAACAGACATATAGCATAAAAACTAAAAAACAGAAAAAATAAGAACAAGGAATGAGTCCACCTTAGTGATGGTGGCGATTTCTTCTTGAAGAACCAATGATGTCCTTGAGTTCTTCTATGTCTCTTCCTTGCCTTTGTTGCTCCTCCCTCATTGCTCTTTGATCTTCTCTAATTTCATGGAGAATGATGGAGTACTCTTGATGTTCTACCCTTAATTGATCCATATTGTAACTCAAATCTTCTAGAGAAGTATTGAGTTGTTCCCAATAGTTGTTGGGAGGAAAGTGCATCCCTTGAGGCATCTCTGGGATTTCTTGGTGATGAGCTTCCTCATGCGTCTCTTGGGATCCATGAGTGGGCTCTCTTGTTTGTTCTATCCTCTTCTTAGTGATGGGCTTATCCTCCTCAATGGGGATGTCTCCTTCTATGATAACTCCAGCTGAGTAACATAAATGGCAAATAAGATGAGGAAAAGCTAGCCTTGCCATGGTGGAGGACTTTTTGGATATTTTGTAGAATTCAAGGGAGATGACTTCATGAACTTCTACTTCCTCTTCATTCATGTTGCTATGAATCATGATAGCCCGATCCACAGTAACTTCGCATCGGTTGCTAGTGGGGATGATGGAGCGTTGGATAAACTCCAACCATCCTCTAGCCACAGGCTTGAGGTCCAGTCTTCTTAATTGAACCGGCTTGCCTTTGGAGTCTCTTTTCCATTGAGCTCCTTCAACACATATGTCCATAAGGACTTGGTCCAACCTTTGATCAAAGTTGACCCTTCTTGTGTAGGGGCGTGCATCTCCTTGCATCATGGGCAAGTTGATGCCAACCTCACATTTTCCGGACTAAAATCTAAGTATTTCCCCCGAACCATTGTAAGATAGTTCTTTGGATTCGGGTTCATACTTTGATCATGGTTCCTAGTGATCCATTCATTGGCATAGAACTCTTGAACTATTAAGATTCTGACTTATTGATTGGGTTGGTCAGAACTTCCCAACTTCTTCTTTGGATCTCATGTCGGATCTCCAGATACTCATTTTTCTTGAGCTTGAAAGGGACCTCAGGGATCACCTTCTTCTTGGCTACAACATCATAGAAGTGGTCTTGATGGGCTTTGAAGATGAATCTCTCCATCTTCCATGACTCGGAGGTGGACGCTTTTGTCTTTCCTTTCCCTTTCTTAGAGGTTTCTTCGGTCTTAGTTGCCATAGGTGGTTATAGAAAAACAAAAAGCTATGCTTTTACCACACCAAACTTAGAATATTGCTCGCCCTCGAGCAAAAGAAGAAAGAAAAGAAGAAGAGGAAGAGAAAATATGGAGGAGAGGGGGGAAGGTGTATTCGGCCAAGGTGTAGAAGAGTGGGTTGTTTTGTGTGAAAATGAAGAAGGATGGAGGGGTTTATATAGTGAGGGGAGAGGGGGTAGGTTCGACTATTTAGGGTAGGTTTGGGTGGGAAAGAAATTTTGAATTTTGAAGGTATGTGGGGTTTATGGGAAAGAGTGGATGGATGTGAGTGGTGAAGGGGGTAATTGGAAAGAGAGATTGAGGTGATTGGTGAAGGGTTTTTGGGAAAGAGTGTTTATGGGGAAGAGAGTTTATGCAAAGAAGTGGAGAGAAGGTGAGTTGAGGTAGGTGGGGATCCTGTGGGGTCCACAGATCCTAAGATGTCAAGGATTTACACCCCTGCACCAATTAGGCATGTAAAACTTCTTTGAATACAATTCTGGCATTTAAACGCCGAAGTGATGCTTATTTTGGGCGTTCAACACCCAATTGCAGCATGTTTCTGGCGTTGAACGCCAGTTCCATGCTTGTTTCTGGCGTTCAGCGCCAGCTCTCCTTAGGGTATATTCCTGGCGTTCAAATGCCAGGATGCTACTTGTGTCTGGCGTTCAACGCCAGATCCATGCTCTGTTCTGGCATTGAACGCCAGCCAGATGCTCCTTACTGGCGTTTGAACGCCAGTAAGTCTTTCATCCAGGGTGTGATTTTTCTTCTGCCGTTTTTCATTCTGTTTTTAATTTTAGTATTTTTTCATGACTCCACATGATCATGAACCTAATAAAAGATAAAAGAATAATAAAAAGAAAAATAAAATTAGATAAATAAAAATTGGGTTGCCTCCCAATAAGCATTTCTTTAATGTCAATAGCTTGACAGTGGGCTCTCATGGAGCCACACAGGTGATCAGGTCAATGTTGTAGACTCCCAACACCAAACTTAGAGTTTGGATGTGGGGATTCAATACCAAACTTAGTGTTTGGCTGTGGTCAGAATGCATCATCCTCCTCCTTCCTAGTGTCTAAGATTATGAAATCAGTAGGGATGTAAAGGCCTTTAACCTTTACTAACACGTCCTCTACCAATCCATAAGCTTGTCTTACTGACTTGTCTGCCATTTGTAATGAGAATATAGCAGGCTATACCTCAATGATCCCCAGTTTCTCCATTACAGAGAGTGGCATAAGATTTATACCTGACCCTAGGTCACACAGAGCTATTTCAAAGGTCATGGTGCCTATGGTGCAGGGTATTACAAATTTTCCAGGATCTTGTCTCTTTTGAGGTAAAGTTTACTGAACCCAGGTATCTAGTTCACTAATGAGCAAGGGAGGTTCACCTTCCCAAGTATCATCACCAAATAACTTGGCATTCAACTTCATGATAGCTCCTAAATATTGAGCAACTTGCTCTCCGGTTACATTTTCATCCTCTTCAGAGGAAGAATAGTCTTCAGAGCTCATGAATGGTAGAAGGAGGTTTAATGGAATCTCTATGGTCTTTATATGAGCCTCAGATTCCTTTGGGTTCTCAATAGGGAACTCCTTCTTGGTTGGGAGACGTCCCATGAGGTCTTCCTCATTGGGATTCACGTCCTCCCCTTCCTCTCTAGGTTCGGCCATATTGATTATATCAATAGCCTTGCACTCTCTTTTTGGATTCTCTTCAATATTGCTTGGGAGAGTATTAGGAGGAGTTTCAGTGACTTTCTTGCTCAGCTGGCCCACTTGTGCCTCCAAATTTCTAATGGAGGACCATGTTTCACTCATAAAGCTTAAAGTGGCCTTAGACAGATTAGAGACTATATTTGCCAAGTTAGAGGTGCTATACTCAGAATTCTTTGTCTGTTGCTGAGAAGATGATGGAAAAGGCTTGCCATTGCTAAACCTGTTTCTTCCACCATTATTAAAGCCTTGTTAAGGCTTTTGTTGATCCTTCCATGAGAAATTTGGATGATTTCTCCATGAAGAATTATAGGTGTTTCCATAAGGTTCACCCATGTAATTTACCTCTGCCATTGCAGGGTTTTTAGGATCATAAGCTTCTTCTTCAGAAGATGCCTCTTTAGTATTGTTGGATGCATTTTGCCATCCATTCAGACTTTGAGAAATCATGTTGACTTGCTGAGTCAACATTTTGTTCTCAGCCAATATGGTATTCAGAGCATCAATTTCAATAACTCCCTTCCTCTGAGGGGTCCCATTATTCACGGAATTCCTCTCAGAAGTGTACATGAATTGGTTATTTGCAACCATTTCAATAAGTTCCTGAGCTTCTGCATGCATTTTCTTTAGGTAAATGGATCCACCTGCAGAGTGGTCCAGTGACATCTTAGAGAACTCAGACAGACCATAATAGAATATATCTATCATGGTCCATTCTGAAATTATGTCAGAAGGACACTTTTTGGTCATCTGCTTGTATCTTTCCCAAGCTTCATAGAGGGATTCACCATCTTTTTGCTTGAAGGTCTGAACATCCACTCTAAGCTTGCTCAGCTTTTGAGGAGGAAAGAATTTAACCAAGAAGGCCGTGACCAGCTTATCCCAAGAGTCCAGGCTATCCTTAGGTTGTGAGTCCAACCAAGTTCTAGCTCTGTCTCTTACAACAAAAGGGAAAAGCATGAGCCTGTAGACTTAAGGATCTACTCTATTAGTCTCAACAGTCTCACAGATCTGCAAGAACTCAGTTAAAAACTGGTAGGGATCTTCTGATGGAAGTCCATGAAACTTACAGTTTTGTTGCATTAGAGCAACTAGTTGATGTTTCAGCTCAAAATTGTTTGTTCCAATGGCAGGAATTGAGATGCTTCTTCCATCAAACTTGGAAGTAGGTGTAGTATAATCACCAAGCATCCTCCTTGCATTGTTGTTGTTGGGTTCGGCTGCCATATCCTTGTTCAAAAATTTCAGTAAGGTTGTCTCTGAATTGTTGTAATTTAGCTTCTCTTAGTTTCCTCTTCAGAGTCCTCTCAGGTTCAGGATCAGCTTCAACAAGAATGCCTTTTTCCTTATTCCTGCTCATATGAGAAAGAAGAGAACAGAAAAAGAAGAGGAATCCTCTATGTCACAGTATAGAGATTCCTTTATGTTAGTAGAAGAAGAAAGGGAATAAGAGCGAAGAAGAATGAATAATCCAAACACAAGGTTGAGGATAGGGGCATAGATTTGAGATGAAGAGAAGTGTTAGTAAATGAATAAATAAATAGAATAAGATGAGAGATGGAGAAATTTTCGAAAATAATTTTTGAAAAGGAGTTAATGATTTTCAAAAATTAAGATAAGAAATAAAATTAAAATTAAAATTTAAAATAATTAATTAATTAAAAAGAATTTTTGAAAAAGAGGGAGGTATTTTCGAAAATTGGAGAGAGAAAAGTTGTTAGGTGGTTTTGAAAAAGATAAAAAAATAAACAACAGTTAATTGGTTAGTTTGAAAAAGATTTGAAAATTAAATTTGAAAAGATAAGAAGATAAGAAGATATTTTGAAATCAAATTTTTGAAAAAGATAAAATTTTTAAAAAAGATATGATAAAAAGATATGATTAAAAAGATATGGATGGAAAAGATTTAATTTTTAAAATTAAAATTAATTACTTGACTAACAAGAAACTAAAAGATATGATTCTAGAATTTAAAGATTGAACCTTTCTTAACAAGAAAGTAACAAACTTCAAATTTTTGAATCAATCATATTAATTGTTAGCATAATTTTTGAAAATAAAGATAAAACTAAGGAAAAGATTTTTTTTTGAAAAATATTTTAAAGGATTTTCGTAAATTAATAAGGAAAATGAATAAGATTTAATTTTTGAAAAAGTTTTGAAAAGATAAGATTTTTAAAAATTGAAAATTTGACTTGACTTACAAGAAACAACTAATTTTAAAAATTTTTGACTAAGTCAACCCAAATTTTCAAAATTTTGAGAGAAAAAAGGAAAAGATATTTTTTTATTTTTGAATTTTTAATTATGAGAGAGAAAAACACAAATATGACCCAAAACATGGAAATTTTGGATCAAAACCAATGATGCATGCAAGAACACTATGAATGTCAAGATGAACACCAAGAACACTTTGAAGATCATGATGAACATCAAGAACATATTTTTTTAAAAAAAAAATTATGCAAAGAAAACATGCAAGACACCAAACTTAGAAATCTTTCATGTTTAGACACTATGAATGCAAAAATGCACATGAAAAACATCATACAACGCAAAACAAGAAAATTTAAAGATCAAACAAGAAGACTTACCAAGAACAACTTGAAAATCATGAAGAACACTATGAATGCATGAATTTTTGAAAAATGCAAGAACAAGATGAATATGCAATTGACACCAAACTTAAAAATTGACTCAAGACTCAAACAAAAAACACAAAATTTTTATTTTTTTATTTTATTTTTTTGGATTTTATTTTATATTTTTTCGAAAAACATATAGGAAAAAGAAAATAAGAAATTCAAAATTTTTTAAGAAGAATTCCAGGAATCTTTCAATGTTAACCTAAAGCTCCAATCCAAGGGTTGGACATGGCTTAATAGCCAGCCAGCTTTAGGATGGCATTACATGCATTGAGGTGATTAGTTGAAGTCTCATTCCAAAAGGATTTGGATATGGCTTTTCAGCCAGCTAGGATTCAACATGCTTCATGAAACTCTAGAATCCATTCTTAAAAATTCTGAAGCCATCGAATAATTTATTTTTAATTAATTTTTTTCGAAAATAGGGATAAATTTTTTGAAAATAAAATAAAAAGAAAATTACCTAATCTGAGCAACAAGATGAACCGTCAGTTGTCCAAACTCGAACAATCCCCGGCAACGGTGCCAAAAACTTGGTGCATGAAATTGTGATCATCAACAATGGCTCTAATAACTTGGAAGCGCTCTCAAACGTGAATCATACTTAGTCACAACTCCGCACAACTAACCAGCAAGTGCACTGGGTCGTCCAAGTAATACCTTACGTGAGTAAGGGTCGATCCCACGGAGATTGTTGCTATGAAGCAAGCTATGGTCATCTTGTAAATCTCAGTCAGGCAGATTATAAAAGGTTATGGAATTTTCGAATAATAATAATAAATAAACAGAAAATAAAGATAAAGTTACTCATGTAAATCATTGGCGGGAATATCAAATAAGTGTATGGAGATGCTGTGTTCCTTTTGGATCTCTGCTTTTCTATTGTTTTCATCCAATCCTTCTTATTCTTTTCCATGGCAAGCTGTATGTAGGGCATCACCGTTGTCAGTGGCTACATCCCATCCTCTCAGTGAAAAAGGTCCAAATGCTCTTGTCACAACATGGCTAATCATCTGTCGGTTCTCGATCATGTCGGAATAAGATCCATTGATCCTTTTGCGTCTATCACTACGCCCAACAATCACGAATTTGAAGCTCGTCACAGCCATTCAATCCCTGAATCCTACTCGAAATACCACAGATAAGGTTTAGACTTTTCGGATTCTCATGAATGCCGCCATCAATTCTAGCTTATACCACGAAGACTCTGATCTCACGGAATGGAAGGCTCGGTTGTCAGGCGAGGGCAACCATGCATCGTGCATCAGGAATCCAAGAGATACATACTCTAGCTTTCGCTTGTAGAACGGAAGTGGTTGTCAGGCACGCGTTCATAGGGACGGATGATGATGAGTGTCACGGATCATCACATCCATCAGGTTGAAGTACGAGCAGTATCTTAGAACAGGAATAAGATTGAATTTGAATAAAAGATAGTAGTAATTGCATTAAAACTCGAGGTACAGCAGAGCTCCACACCCTCAATCTGTGGTGTGTAGAAACTCCACCGTTGAAAATACATAAGTGATGAAGGTTCAGGCATGGCCGAATGGCCAGCCCCCAAAACGTGATCAATAGTCTCCTAAGATGAATAATAAATTAAAACCGAGACCTAAGATGTAACGTGGTCAAAAGACACTGAATACAATAGTAAAATGTCCTATTTATACTAGTCTAGCTACTAGGGTTTACAGAAGTAAGTAATTGATGCAGAAATCCACTCCCGAGGCCCACTTGGTGTGTGCTTGGGTTGAGCTTGAGTTTTACATGTGCAGAGGCTTCTTTTGGAGTTGAACGGCAAGTTGTAACGTGTTTTTGGCGTTCAACTCTGCTTCGTGACGTGTTTCTGGTGTTTGACTCCAGAATGCAGCATGGAACTAGCGTTGAGTGCCAGTTTACATCATCTAATCACGAATAAAGTATGGACTATTAGATATTTCTGGAAAGCTCTGGATGTCTACTTTCCAAAGCCATTGAGAGCGCGCCATTTGGATTTCTTTAGCTCCAGAAAATTCATTTGGAGTGCAGGGAGGTCAGAATCCAACAGCATCAGCAATCCTTTGTCAGCCTTTTATCAGAGTTTTGCTCAGGTCCCTCAATTTTAGCCAGAAAATACCTGAAATTACAGAAAAACACACAAACTCATAGTAAAGTCCAGAAATGTGAATTTAGCATAAAAACTAATGAAAACATCCCTAAAAGTAACTATATCCTATTAAAAACTACCTAAAAACAATGCCAAAGAGCGTATAAATTATCCGCTCATCAATATTCCTGAATTTCCACCTCAGAGGGAAATTGAATTTACGATTGAATTGGTGCCGGGAGCCGGACCAGTGTCGATTGCACTGTATAGAATGGCTCCGATAGAGCTGGTTGAATTAAAGGCTTGGTTGGAGGAGCTTCTGAACAAGAGATTCATTCGACCGAGTGTATCACCGTGGGGAGAGCCAATTTTGTTCGTGAAGAAGAAGGATGGAGGAATGCGACTGTGTGTGGATTACCGACAGTTGAACAAAGTGACTATGAAAAACAAGTACCCGCTGCCAAGGATAGATGACCTGATGGATGAACTGTATGGAGCTGGAGTGTTTTCCAAGATTGATTTAAGATCCAGTTTGGTGCACGAAATTACAATCACACTTTTGCAATCCCGCACAACTAACCAGCAAGTGCACTGGGTCGTCCAAGTAATACCTTACGTGAGTAAGGGTCGATCCCACGGAGATTGTCGGCTTGAAGCAAGCTATGGTTATCTTGTAACTCTTAGTCAGGATATTAATAATTCTCAGGTTTAATTATGAAAAGTAGAAGAACATGAAATAAATACTTGTTTTGCAGTAATGGAGAACAGACTGAGGTTTTGGAGATGCTCTATCTTCTGAATCTCTACTTTTCTACTGTCTTCTTCTTCAAGCACGCAAGGCTCCTTCCATGGCAAGCTGTATGTAGGGTTTCACCGTTGTTAATGGCTACCTCCCATCCTCTCAGTGAAAATGTTCAACGCGCTCTGTCACAGCACGGCTAATCATCTGTCGGTTCTCAATCAGGTTGGAATAGAATCCATTGATTCTTTTGCGTCTGTCACTAACGCCAGCCTTCAGGAGTTTGAAGCTTGTCACAGTCATTCAATCCTTGAATCCTACTCAGAATACTACAGACAAGGTTTAGACATTCCAATTCTCTTGAATGCCGCCATCAATTCTAGTTTATACCACGAAGATTCCGATTAAGGGATCCAAGAGATATCCACTCAATCTAAGATAGAACGGAGGTGGTTGTCAGGCACACGTTCATAGGTGAGAATGATGATGAGAATCACGGATCATCATATTCATCAAGTTGAGGAACAGGTGATATCTTAGAATAGAAGCAAGCGTGATTGAATGAAAAACAGTAGTAATTGCATTAATCCATCAAGACACAGCAGAGCTCCTCACCCCCAACCATGGGGTTTAGAGACTCATGCCATAGAAGATACAATAAGAAACGTGTAAAGTGTCATGAGGTGAAGATACAATGTCAAAAGATCCTATTAATAGTGAACTAGTAACCTAGGGTATACAGAAATGAGTAAATGACGTAAAAATCCACTTTCGGGGTCCACTTGGTGTGTGCTTGGGCTGAGCATTGAAGCTTTCATGTGTAGAAACTTTTTCTGGAGT
The DNA here is from genome assembly GCF_003086295.3 of Arachis hypogaea. NCBI lineage: Eukaryota > Viridiplantae > Streptophyta > Magnoliopsida > Fabales > Fabaceae > Arachis > Arachis hypogaea. The sequence continues at coordinate 32,213,032 of NC_092045.1, read as the reverse complement.
TAAACGCCAGCTTTTATGCCAGTTTGGGCGTTTAACTCCAATTTTTGTGCCAGTTCCGGCGTTAAACGCCGGGAATTCTGAAGCTGATTTGCAACGCCGGTTTGGGCCATCAAATCTCGGGCAAAGTATGAACTATTATACATTTCTGGAAAGCCCAGGATGTCTACTTTCCAACGCAATTAAGAGCGTGCCAATTGGGCTTCTGTAGCTCCGGAAAATCAACTTCGAGTGCAGGGAGGTCAGAATCCCAACAGCATCTGCAGTCCTTTTCAACCTCTGAATCAGATTTTTGCTCAGGTCCCTCAATTTCAGCCAGAAAATACCTGAAATCACAGAAAAACACACAAACTCATAGTAAAGCCCAGAAAAGTGAATTTTAAATAAAAACTAATAAAAACATACTAAAAACTAACTAAAATGTACTACAAACATACTAAAAATAGTGCCAAAAAGCGTATAAATTATCCGCTCATCACAACACCAAACTTAAATTGTTACTTGTCCCCAAGCAACTGAAAATCAAATAGGATAAAAAGAAGAGAACATACTATAGACTCCAAAATATCAATGAAACGTAGCTCCAATTAGATGAGCGGGACTAGTAGCTTTTTGCTTCTGAACAGTTTTGGCATCTCACTTTATCCTTTGAAGTTTAGAATGATTGGCATCTATAGGAACTCAGAATTCAGATAGTGTTATTGATTCTCCTAGTTAAGTATGATGATTCTTGAACATAGCTACTTTATGAGTCTTGGCTGTGGCCCAAAGCACTCTGTCTTCCAGTATTACCACCGGATATATACATGCCACAGACACATAACTGGGTGAACCTTTTTTGATTGTGACTCAGCTTTGCTAGAGTCCCCAATTAGAGGTGTCCAGGGTTCTTAAGAACACTCTTTTTGCCTTGGATCACTTTTTATTTCTACCCTTGCCTTTTGGTTTAAAGGGCTATTGGCTTTTTCTGCTTGCTTTTTCTTCTTCTCTTCTTTTTTTTTTCTTTTTTTTATTTTTTTTTTGCTTTTTCTTGCTTCAAAAATCAATTTGATAATTTTTTTAGATCCTCAATAACATTTCTCCTTTTCCATCATTCTTTCAAGAGCCAACAAATTTAACATTCTTTAAACAACAAATTCAAAAGACATATGCACTGTTCAAGCATTCATTCAGAAAACAAAAAGTATTGTCACCACATCAAACTAGTTCAACTAGTTTCAGAGATAAATTCGAAATCCTGTACTTCTTGTTCTTTTGTAATAAAAACATTTTTCATTTAAGAAAGGTGATGGATTCATAGGACATTCATAGCTTTAAGGCATAGACACTAAGATACCAATGATCATGTAATAAGACACAAACATAGATAAACATAAGCATAAAAATTCGAAAAATAGAAAATAAAGAACAAGGAGATTAAAGAACGGGTCCACCTTAGTGATGCCAGCTTGTTCTTCCTCTTGAAGATCTTATGGAGTGCTTGAGCTCCTCAATGTCTCTTCCTTGCCTTTGTTGCTCCTCTCTCATGATTCTATGATCTTCTTTAATTTCATGGAGGAGGATGGAATGTTCTTGGTGCTCCACCCTTAGTTGTCCCATGTTGGAACTCAATTCTCCTAGGGAGGTGTTGATTTGCTCCCAATAGTTTTGTGGAGGAAAGTGCATCCCTTGAGATGAATCTCTCCATCTCCCATGGCTCGGAGGTGGAAGCTTTTGCCTTCCCTTTCCTCTTTCTAGAGGTTTCTCCGGCCTTAGGTGCCATAAATGGTTATGGAGAAACAAAAAGCAACGCTTTTACCACACCAAACTTAGAAGGTTTGCTCGTCCTCGAGCAAAAGAAGAAAGAAGAGAGAGAGTGGTGGGGTAGGTGGGGATCCTGTGGGGTCCACAGATCCTGAGGTGTCAAGGATAATTCATCCCTGCACCAAGTGGTGAGCAAAAATGCACCTTCTGCCAATCCTGGCGTTAAACGCCGGGCTAGTGCCCATTTCTGGCATTTAACGCTAGCTTGGTGCCCATTCCTGGCGTTTAACGCCAGTCTGGTGCCCCTTTCTGGCGTTAAACGCCCAGAATGGTGCCAGATTGGGCGTTAAACGCCCATTTGCTGCCCTTACTGGCGTTTAAACGCCAGCAAGTTTTCCTCCAGGGTGTGCTATTTTTCTTTCTGTTTTTCATTCTATTTCTGCTTTTTCAATTGATTTTGTGACTTTCCATGATCATCAACCTATAGAAAACATAAAATAACAAAGGAAAATAATAAATATATCATTGGGTTGCCTCCCAACAAGCGCTTCTTTAATGTCAGTAGCTTGACAGTGGGCTCTCATGGAGCCTCACAGATACTCAGAGCCATGTTGGAACCTCCCAACACCAAACTTAGAGTTTGAATGTGGGGGTTCAACACCAAACTTAAAAGTTGGTTGTGGCCTCCCAACACCAAACTTAGAGTTTGACTGTGGGGGCTCTGTTTGACTCTGTTTTGAGAGAAGCTCTTCATGCTTCCTTTCCATGGTTACAGAAGGGGAACCTTGAGTCTTATAGTTTACACTGTCTGTAAGCCACGGAGCTTCCTGAATAGCAAATAATTGCTCATCCGGAAAGGTTTCAGAGATCTCAGTAGGAGGGAGGAATGCTCCTGCTACTGGTTCTATCCGGGACAGGTGATCAGCTACTTGATTCTCTGTCTATTTTCTGTCTCTTATTTCTATATCAAACTCTTGCAGAAGCAACACCCATCTTATGAGCCTGGGTTTTGAATCCTGCTTTGTGAGTAGATATTTAAGAGCAGCATGGTCAGTGTACACAATCACTTTTGATCCTACTAAATAAGATATGAACTTGTCAATCATAAACCACTGCAAGTAACTCCTTTTCTGTGGTTGTGTAGTTCTTCTGTGCATCATTTAGAATACGGCTGCCATAATAAATGACGTGCAGAAGCTTACCATGCCTTTGTCCCAATACTGCACCAATGGCATGGTCACTGGCATCACACATTAGTTCAAATGGTAATGTCCAATTTGGTGCAGAGATGACTGGTGCTGTGACCAGCTTAGCTTTCAGAGTCTCAAACGCCTGCAGACACTCCTTATCAAAGATAAATGGCGTGTCAGCAGCTAGCAGATTACTCAGAAGTTTGGCAATTTTTGAAAAATCCTTTATAAACCTTCTGTAGAATCCTGCATGCCCCAGAAAGCTTCTAATTGCCTTAACATTGGCAGGTGGTGGTAATTTTTCAATTACCTCCACCTTAGCATGATCCACCTCTATTCCTTTGTTCGAAATTTTATGCCCAAGGACAATTCCTTCAGTCACCATGAAGTGACATTTTTCCCAGTTTAAAACTAGGTTGATCTCTTGGCATCTTTTCAGAACAAGTGCTAGATGGTTAAGGCATGAGCTGAATGAGTCTCCAAATACTGAGAAGTCATCCATGAAGACTTCCAGGAACGTTTCTACCATATCAGAGAAGATAGAGAGCATGTACCTCTGAAAGGTTGTAGGTGCATTGCATAGACCAAAAGGCATCCTTCTGTAGGCAAATACTCCATAAGGACATGTGAATGTTGTTTTCTCTTGGTCCTGAGGGTCTACTGCAATTTGGTTGTAACCTGAATAGCCATCCAAAAAGCAGTAGTATTCATGACCTGCTAGTCTCTCTAGCATCTGGTCTATGAATGGTAAAGGAAAATGATCCTTTCTGGTGACTGTATTGAGCCTTCTGTAGTCAATACACATGCGCCACCCTGTAACTGTTCTTGTAGGAACTAGTTTATTCTTTTCATTATGAACCACTGTCATGCCTCCCTTCTTGGGGACAACGTGGACAGGGCTCACCCAGGGGCTATCTGAAATAGGATAAATAATCCTAGCGTCTAGTAACTTAGTGACCTCTTTCTGCACCACCTCCTTCATGGTTGGATTTAGCCGCCTCTGTGGTTGAACCACTGGCTTAGCATCATCCTCCAATAGGATCTTGTGCATGCATCTTGCTGGGCTAATGCCCTTACGATTACTTATGGATCACCCAAGAGCTGTCTTGTGTGTCCTTAGCACTTGAATTAGTGCTTCCTCTTCCTGTGGATTTAAAGCAGAGCTTATGATCACTGGAAAAGTGTCACCCTCTCCCAGAAATGCATATTTCAGGGATGGTAGTAGTGGTTTGAGCTCAGGTTTAGGAGGTTTCTCCTCTTCCTGAGGAATTTTCAGAGGTTCTTTTATTTCCTTTAGTTCCTCCAGATCAGGCTGAACATCTTTAAAGATGTCCTCTAGCTCTGATTCAAGACTTTCAGTCATATTGACCTCCTCCACCAAAGAGTCAATAATATCAGTGCTCATGCAGTCATTTGATGTGTCTGGATGCTGCATAGCCTTGACAACATTCAACTTGAACTCATCCTCATTGACTCTCAGGGTTAATTCCCCTTTTTGGACTTCAACGAGGGTTCGTCCAGTTGCTAGGAAAGGTCTTCCTAGAATGAGAGTTGCACTCTTGTGCTCCTCCATTTCCAACACTACAAAGTCAGTGGGAAAGGCAAATGGTCCAACCTTGACAATCATGTCCTCAATTATGCCTGATGGATATTTAATAGAGCCATCAGCAAGTTGGAGGCATATTCTGGTTGGTTTGACTTCTTCAGTCAAGCCAAGCTTTCTGATAGTGGATACAGGTATTAGGTTGATACTTGCCCCGAGATCACATAAAGCTTTCTTGGTACAAGTACCCTCTAATGTGCATGGTATCATAAAGCTTCCAGGATCTTTAAGCTTCTCTGGTAAGCTCTTTAAAATGACTGCACTGCATTCTTCAGTGAGAAAAACTTTTTCATTTTCTCTCCAATCCTTCTTATGACTTAAGATCTCTTTCATGAACTTAGCATAAGAGGGTATTTGCTCAAGTGCCTCTGCAAACGGAATCTTTATTTCAAGAGTCCTTAGATAGTTTGCAAAGCGGGCAAATTGCTTATCCTGTTCCGCTTGGCGGAGTTTCTGAGGATAAGGCATCTTGGCTTTATATTCTTCAACCTTAATTGCTGCAGGTTTATTCCTTACAGAGGTGGTTGGAGAAGCCTTTTTAGAGGGGTTACTACCAGCACTCTCAGGTGTCTGATTCCCCATTGGGTTTGAACACCAGGATTGGGTGAAGAATGGGCGTTTAACGCCAACTTTTCCCCCTTTTCTGGCGTTTGAACGCCAGAACTGGGCAGGGAATGGGCGTTTAACGCCAGCTTTTCCCCCTTTCTGGCATTTGAACGCCAAGAGTATTCTTCTCTGGGCTCTTACTGTCCTCAGAGGGATTTTGGACAGTGGTTTGGTTATCCTCTGTCAATTGTTCCTTTATTGGCTTTTTGCTACTTTGAGCAGTGTTATTCAATGTCTTCCCACTCCTCAGTTGAACTGCTTGGCATTCTTCTGTTATCTATTTAGATAACTGCTGTTTTGCCTGATTCAATTGTGATTCTATGTTCTTGTTAGCAATTTTAGTTTCTTGGAGCATCTCTTTAAATTCTGCTAACTATTTTGTCATCAGGTGTAATTGCTGATTAAGCTCAACCATCTGTTCTTGAGGAGTAGGATCAGTGGCTACTGCCATAACTTCTTCTTTTGTAGAGGACTCATTGCTAGAGTACAAATGTTGATTTCTAGCAACAGTATCTATAAGCTCTTGAGCTTCTTCAATCGTCTTCCTCATATGTATAGATCCACCAGCTGAGTGGTCTAGAGACATCTGAGCTTTTTCTATAAGCCCATAGTAGAAGATGTCTAACTGTACCCACTCTGAAAATATTTCAGAAGGGCATTTTCTTAGCATACCTCTATACCTCTCCCAGGCATTAAAAAGGGATTCATTATCCTCTTGTTTAAAGCCTTGGATGTCCAGCCTTAGCTGTGTCATCTTTTTTGGAGGGTAAAATTGATTCAAAACTTTGTCTGATAACTGTCTCCATGTTTTTATGCTTGCTGTGGGTTGGTTATTCAACCACCTCTTAGCTTGATCTTTTACAGCAAATGGAAACAGTAATAATCTGTAGACATCTTGATCCACCTCTTTATCACGTACTATGTCAGCAATTTGTAAGAACTGTGCTAGAAACTCAGTAGGTTCTTCCTGTGGAAGACCGGAATACTGGCAATTTTGCTACACCATGATAATGAGTTGAGGATTTAGCTCAAAGCTGCTTGCTTTAATGGGAGGTATACAGATGCTACTCCCATATGCAGCTGTAATGGGGTTAGCATATGACCCCAGAGTCCTTCTGGACTGCTCAATTTCACTTAGGTCCATTATGGAGAAAGGGAATATGATATGGATTCACAAGTAAAGTAAAATTGTTTTTTTTTAAATAACTGAAAATAATGAAATAAAATAAATGGAAAATAAAATAAGAATTTCAAAACCAAAAGAGAATAAAATAAAAGCAAATTGAAAACTAAATTAAGTAATCAATTAAAAAGATATGATTAAAATTATTTTGAAAAAGATTTGATTTTTTTGAAAAAGATTTGAAAAGATCAATTTTTTTGAAATTAGAATTTTGACTTGACTAAAAAAAAAAGATATGATTTTGAAAATCTTTGACTTGTTTGGTGCAAGTGCCCTCTAATGTGCATGGTATCATAAAGCTCCCAGGATCTTTAAGCTTCTCAGGTAAGCTTTTCAGAATGACTGCACTGCATTCTTCAGTGAGGTAAACTTTTTCAGTTTCCCTCCAATCCTTCTTATGACTTAAGATCTCTTTCATGAACTTAGCATAAGAGGGTATTTGCTCAAGTGCTTCTGCAAACGGAATCTTTATTTCAAGAGTCCTGAGATAGTCTGCAAAGCGGGCAAATTGCTTATCCTGTTCCGCTTGGCGGAGTTTTTGAGGATAAGGCATTTTGGCTTTGTATTCCTCAACCTTAGTTGCTGCAGGTTTATTACCTACAGAAGTGGGTTGGGAAGCCTTTTTAGAAGGGTTGTTATCAGCACTTGTATGTGACTGATTCCCCACTGGTATTTGAATGCCAGTGGTGGGAGCTGGAGTGGCGTTAGACGCCCCTTCCTTGTTTGTTACTGGCGTTTGAACGCCAGAACCATGTTCCCCTTGGGCGTTCAACGCCGGATTCATGCTTGTTTCTGGCGTTGAATGCCAGGAATGAGCATGGTCTGGGCGTTCAACGCCAGCTTTGTCCCTTTCTGGGCTCGGACTGTCTTCAGGAGGATTTTGAGTATCCACTTGTTCATTTCTTGGTTTCCTGCTGCTTTGAAGTGAGGTATTTAATGTTTTCCCACTTCTTAATTGAACTGCTTGACATTCTTCTGTTATTTGTCTTGACAGTTGTTTTTCTGTCTGCTTTAATTGTACTTCCATGTTCCTGTTAGCCATTCTTGTTTCCTGTAATATTTCCTTGAATTCGGCTAGCTGTTGAGTTAGAAAGTCCAATTGCTGATTGAATTCATTAGCCTGATCCACTGGACTGAGTTCTGCAGTTACTGTTTTAGCTTCTTCTTTCATGAAAGATTCATTGCTTAAGTACAGATGTTGATTTCTGGCAACTGTATCAATAAGCTCTTGAGCCTCTTCAATTGTTTTTCTCATATGTATAGATCCACCAGCTGAGTGGTCTAGAGAAATCTGAGCTTTTTCTGTAAGCCCATAGTAGAAGATGTCTAATTGCACCCATTCCGAAAACATTTCAGAGGGGCATTTTCTTAGCAACTCTCTGTATCTCTCCCATGCATCATAAAGGGATTCATTATCTCCTTGTTTGAAGCCTTGGATGCTTAGCCTTAGCTGTGTCATCCGTTTGGGAGGGAAATAGTGATTCAGGAATTTTTCTGACAGCTGTTTCCATGTTTTTATGCTGTTCTTAGGCTGGTTATTTAACCACCTCTTAGCTTGATCTTTTACAGCAAATGGAAACAGTAGTAATCTGTAGACATCCTGATCCACTTCCTTATCATGTACTGTATCAGCAATTTGCAGAAATTGTGCCAGAAACGCTGTAGGTTCTTCATGTGGAAGACCAGAATACTGGCAGTTTTGCTGCACCATGATAATGAGCTGAGGATTCAGCTCAAAGTTACTAACTCCAATGGAGGGTATACAGATACTACTCCCATATGAAGCAGTAGTGGGGTTGGCATATGACCCCAAAGTCCTCTTGGACTGTTCATTCATAGGTGCTTCCGTGTTGGACCAAAAGAAAGGGTATATATGTTGATATTATTTATTTTATAAAAATTAAATTTTTTTTTAATAAAATAAAAACGAAATAAATAAAAGAAAGTGAAAATATTTTGAAATTGAAAATTGAATTTTTATAAAAGATTTTCGAAAAAAAAAATTGTTCAAAATTAGTTAGAAAAATAAAAATTTTTGAATTTTGAATTTTATGATGAAAGAGAAAAACACACAAAAGACACAAGACTTAAAATTTTTAGATCTAATGCTCCTTAATTTTCGAAAATTTTGGAGGGAAAACACCAAGGAACACCAAACTTAAAAATTTTAAGATCAAAACACAAGAAAAACTCAAGAACACCTTGAAGATTCACAAGAACACCAAGAACACAAGAAAGAACACCAAACTTAGAATTTTTAGAAAATCAAGACAAGTTTTCGAAAATTAAAGAAAGATCAACAAGAAAACACCAAACTTAGAGTTTGGCACAAGATTAAATCAAGAAAAATTATTTTTGAAAAAGATTTTCAAAAGTACTGGTGCTCCCTTATCAAGAATATAAGCCAATGCTTTAGCCAATTGGGAATAAATATGACACTTGATGCAGATGTTCTTGAAAAGAAACTATCCTATCAAAATTTAATGACTCTATAACAATAAAAATAAAAATAAAAATAAATTATTCCTAATCTAAGAAATAAAATAAACCTTCAATTGTCCAAACGCAATAATCCCCGGCAACGGCGCCAAAAACTTGGTGGACGAAATTGTGATCTTTAATTAATGGCTCCTTGGCATGTGCCAAGGAGAACTAATTTAACTAACTGATTAGAGAAGCTCACAAATCCGTTCAACTGACCAGCAAGTGTACTGGGTCGTCCAAGTAATACCTTACGTGAGTAAGGGTCGAATCCACAGAGATTATTGGTTTGAAGCAATCAAGATTTATTTTATTGATCTTAGTCAGGATATCAATAGGATTAATTGGATTAAAAGTGAAATTACTGAAATTGATAAAAGAGGGAACAATGTTACTTTGATTTGCAGCACTAGGAAATATGTTGGAGTTTTGGAGATGCTTTGTCCTCTGATTTCAACTCTTCCTTGAGATCTTCTTCTCACACGCAGGTTCCTTCCATGGCAAGCTCTATGTAGGGTGTCACCGTTGTCAATGGCTACTTCCCATCCTCGCAGTGAAAACTATGCACGCACTCTGTCACAGTACGGCTAATCACCGGTTGGTTCCCGCTCCTACTGGAATAGAATCACTCTTTTGCGTCTGTCACTAACGCCCAGCAGGTTAAAGTTTGAAGCACGTCACAGTCATTCAATCCCGGAATCCTACTCGGAATACCACAGACAAGGTTTAGACTTTCCGGATTCTCATGAATGCCGCCATCCATCTAGCTTATACCACGAAGATTCTGTTGGGGAATCTAAGAGATATTCATTCAGTCTGATGTAGAACGGAGGTGGTTGTCAGGCACACGTTCATGGATTGAGGAAGGTGATGAGTGTCACGGATCATCACCTTCTCCACAGTTAGGCGCGAATAAACATCTTAGATAAGAACAAGCGTGTTTGAATGGAAAACAAAGGAATTGTATTAAATCATCGAGACGCTGCAGAGCTCCTCACCCCCAACAATGGAGTTTAGAGACTCATGCCGTCACAAAGTATATAATTCAGATCTGAAAATGTCATCCGGTACAAGAAATGTCTGTAAAAGTTGTTTAAATAGTAAACTAATAACCTAGGGCTACAGAAAATGAATAAACTAAGATAATTGGTGCAGAAATCCACTTCTGGGGCCCACTTGGTGTGTGCTGGGGCTGAGACTAAAGCTTTCCACGTGCAAAGGCCTTTCTTGGCGTCAAACTTCAGGTTATGACGTGTTTTGGGCGTTCAACTCCGGAT